>NW_016815913.1:1524308-1571217 GCF_001698545.2 Rhinopithecus bieti | reverse complement strand
TTTTTTTTTTTTTTTTTTTTTTTTTTTTTTTTTTTTTTTTTTTTTGATATGGAGTTTAGCTCTTGTCACCCAGGCTGGAGTGCAGTGGCACAATCTCCACTCACTGCAACCTCTGCCTCCTGGGTTCAAGTGATTCTCCTGCCTCAGCCTCCCAAGTAGCTGGGATTATAGGTGGGCGCCACCACACCCCGCTAGTTTTTGTGTTTTTTACTAGAGATGGGGTTTCACCATGTTGGCCAGGCTGGTCTTGAACTCCTGACCTCAGGTAATCCAACCAAAGTGCTGGGATTACAGACGTGAGCTACCACACCCGGTCTACTTCATCTTAACATCTAGCCACCTCTATGTCATTGAAGCCAGTGGTCATGGTAAATGATCACTTGTCACACTTAACCCATCAGCAGCATTTGATACTTCTGACTCTCTTTCGAAATATACTGGAGATACAGGTGGCTAGCACTGCCGTACAGAAGCTGAAACCCTGACATGAGCCCTGACATTCTCCATATGCATATATCCAATCCATGACAGGGCCTGTTGATTTTAGCTTTTATCTTCCCCCATTTCTCTCCATCTCCACCACCGCCATCCAGAACACCATCCTTCTCCAGACTACCATGCTGTAGCCCACAAGGTCTTTGCAAACTTAAGTGTAATCAATCATATGCACCTCTTCTCCTTATAATTCTTCATGGGCTTCCCATGGTCTTTAGTCTGGCCCCACCTGTGTCTCCTCCACATGCAGACTCTTTTCTAACTATGCCCCTTCTCACCTTCTCCTTCAGATCTTCCTTAGGGTAGCCTGCCCTCACTCTCTAAATAGAATATAATTAGCTTAGGTGCCCCTAATTATACCCTGTTGCAGTACCATGTGCTGTATTCGTAGCACCTATGACATTTATAGTTTTTTCTTACATTTGTGTAATTACTTAATGTTTCTTTTTCTCAATTAAACCATAATCTTTCTCCATGAGAGCAAGAGTCACATTTAATTTTACTTATTAGTATATCCCACTATCTAATATCATGCCTGGCACATGGTAGGTACCCGGTAAATACTGTTGAAAGAACTAATACTTAGTCATGGATTCTTTGTGAATCCTGTTGTGTATCTGCATGATTATGCCAGCATGTGTCCATTTTTATACTCTACAACTTTTGTGCATCTGTTTTCAAAGACCTGTTGTCTTCCTAGAAATATATGCCGTATAACCCCCAAAATACTACTTTTAAAAATGTACTTTCAGAATTATCATTCAGACTTTTTTAAATCTTTTTTTCCTAGATTAAAACATTTTAAGTAGTGTACCTTAGTTGTCAAATTTAGATGTTTTATTATGTTGAAAATAAAATAAACTGATAGTTAATAGACTCTGAAATCAGAAAATCTAATTTAAGAAACAACTCTAGAAGTAAAGCCCTCTGTCTGCATTAGCTATTTTTCAGTCAGCTATTGCCTCCAGGATGAGGGTCAGAGATGCAGGTTCTTTGTAGTTTGAAAGGAAGAATTTAGAAATTGGGAATACTATTTTCATTGTTGAGGATCTTTTGTTTTGTTGAAATATATAAAAGGTTAGGATTGATAACTTAAAAATCATGAAGTTTCCCTGTCAGGATTATTCTAGGGCAGCATTGTTTAATAGAAATGAGACAGAGGCAAGGCATATATGTAATTTCAAATTTTCTATTAGCTACATTTAAAAAGTAAAAAGATGACTCATGCCTGTAATACCATTTCTTTGGGAGGCCAAGGTGGGGAGGACCACTTGAGGCCGGGAGTTCAAGACTACCCTGGAAAACATAGCAAGACCCTGTCTCTCGAAAAAAAATTTTTTTTAATTAGCTGGGTGTGGTGGTGTGTGTGCCTGTAGTCCCAGCCACTCAGGAGACTGAGGCAGGAGGACCTCATAAGCCCAGAAGTTTAGGCTGCAGTGAGCTATGACTGCACCACTGTACTTTAGCCTAGGCAACAGGGTGAAATCCTGTCTCTTAAAGTAAAAAGCCACCGATGAGATTTACTTGTTATCCAATATATTTCCAAGATATTGTCATATCACCATGCAATCTGTATGAAAACAGTTGAAATATTTTACATTATTTTCTTTGTACTATATAGTCAAATTTACAGCACAACTCAATTCAGACTGGCCACATTTCAAGTGCTTAGTATCCTCATGTGCCAAGGGGCTATTGTATTAGACAGCAGTTCTTGTGGGGTTAAGTTAAAAAACATTATTGGGGTTTTTTTTTTTTTTCTTTTTTTAGTGTTAATGTTACATGCAAGCCTTTTATTTATTTTGGTGTTAATTGACATAAGATTGACCTCACTTAATGGCTGGGCATGGTGGCTCACACTGGTAATCCTAGCACTTTGGGAGGCTGAGGCAGGTGGATTGCTTGAGTCCAGGAATTTGAGACCAGCATGGGCAATGTGGTGAAACCTGTCTCTGTTTTTTTTCCTTTTTTTGGGGGGGGAAAAAAAATCTTAAAAATATCTCTTTAAAAAATCACTTAAAATTTTAACTGCTCACATTTTTCTTTAGGGTACATTATGTTTATTTGGTGCCTCTAAAGGAGAACCACCAAGTATACATGTATCAGCTTAATGAGCAGTATACCCTTCACCACAATAATATGTCATCAGTGGTTTTTATTTAAACGTTTCTGTTCCTGCACTTTAAATCAAGACTCAAGAACAATATAAGTTACAGAAACCAAGTTGTACATCTGTGCCTTATTTCCAAATGTCACCTTTGACATTTGACTATTTTTTCCGAAGGATTCATTGAAATTTTTCTCAGAATTTTCAAGAAACTGAAATCAAATAGTTTCTAGGTATTAGAAATCTGTGAAGGAGTATACCTAAAGTTAAGACTGTCGCTATCAGCTGGGCACGGTGGCTCACGCCTGTAATCCTAGCACTTTGGGAGGCCGAGGTGGGTGGATCACTTGAGGTCAGGAGTTCAAGACCAGCCTGGCCAAAATGGTGAAACCTCGTCTCTACTAAAAATAAATTTTTAAAAATTAGCCAAGCGTGGTGGTGGGTGCCTGTAATCCCAGCTACTTGGGAGGCTGAGGCAGGAGAATTGCTTGAACCCGGGAGGCAGAGGTTGCAGTGAGCTGAGATCACACTGCTGCACTCCAGTCTGGGCGACAGAGTGAGACTGTCTCAAAAAAAGACTCTCAGTGTCTCTTTGGATTCAGAACTGCAGAATTGAGTATAGGTATGTTAAGTATATATATTCAAATATTAATATAAATAAAATGGGTACGTTAAATATAAAAATAGATTTTAACGTTTTATGTAAATTTGGCCTTCAAATTCAAATACATATATATGTGTGTGTGTGTGTGTGTGTGTGTGTGTGGTGTATATATATATATATAATATATATATATATAAATACAGTTTCCTTGGTATCACACAGTGAATTACTTCTAGGACCATACACCCACCAGATACCAAAATCTGTCCAGTGCTTCAAGTTCTTTGCTATAAAAATGGGTGTATCTTTGCGTATAATCACACATATCCTCTCATATATTTTAGATCATCTCTAGGTTATTTATACCTCATACGGGTAAGTGCTATGTAAATAGTTGTACTGTATGTTTTGTTTTTTGTTGGTTAGTGTTTTTGAGAAGGTCTCTGTCCACTCGGCTGGAGTGAACACGGTTCACTGCAAGCCCATGCTTTCTGGCCCTTAGGCAATCCTCCCACCTCAGCTCCTGAGTAGCTGGGACTATAGGGTGCATGCCACCACGCCCAGGCTTAATTTGGTGGTAATTTTTTTTTAGTAGAGTACAGTGTTTGCCACATTGACAGGCTGGGTCTCGAAATCCTGAGCTCACGTGATCCTCCCACCTCAGGCCTCCAAAGTGCTGAGATTACAGGCTGAGCCACTGCACTCCCAGCTTATATATTTTAATTGTATTATTCTTTTATTGTGGTTTTTTAACTGTTTATATTTTAAATATTTTCAATCCACGATTGGTTGATTGCGAACGTGGAACCATGGATGTGGAGAACCAACTGTGTATATAGCTATCATCTTCAGAGCCGTACTTCACCATAAATTCTTTCCTTTATGGAAGTTAAGATACTTGGGCCAGGTGTAAGTGGTTCATAACTGTAAATCCTAGCACTTGGGAAGGTGAAGGTGGGGCAGATCATTTGAGCCCAGGAGTTGAAGCAAGCCTGGGCCAACACGGCCGATCCCCATCACTACAAAAAAAAAAACAAAATTAACTGGGCACGGTGGGTGGACGCACTGAAATCCTAGCTTATCCCAGGGCACTGAGGCAGAAGAATCACTTGAACCTGGGAAGTGGAGATTTGCAGGCACCGACTTCCACCTAAAAAAAAAAAAAATTATTAGTTGGCGTGGTGTGCACATGCCCATAATCCCAGCTATCCAGGAGGCTGAGAGCAGGAGGATAGCTAGAGCCCTGAGGTGAAGGCTGCAGTGAGCACTTGATTGCACCACTGCACTCCAGCCTGGGTGACAGAACAAGACCCTGTCTCATAATAATATATTATAATGTGTTTTTCTTTGAAATGACTTTGCTTCAATAAACTTTTATTTTTAAATACTTTTTAATTTTATTTTTAAAATAAAAATAATTTTTTTTATATTTTTCATTTAACTTTTTATTTTTATATTTTAATCATTTATTTTTAATCAATGAATACTTTTTATTTTTAATCAGTGTTACAATTTTATATATTAAATAGTTACAGGCTTAGAATAGTAATTCCTTGCCCCAATTTCCACTCCATAGCTGTGGCCACTTTCAGCTGTTTTTTGCTATTTCTTTGTGGTATTTGCATTTATGTTCAGAATAATGGATCTGCATAGCTATTTCTCAAATGTTCAGTTTTAGAAATTAATTTCCAAAATAGGAAATAGATGCTAAGAACTAAAATTCTCGGCCGGGTGCGGTGGCTCAAGCCTGTAATCCCAGCACTTCGGGAGGTCGAGACGGGCGAATCACTAGGTCAGGAGATCGAGACCATCCTGGCTAACATGGTGAAACCCCATCTCCACTAAAAACAAAAAAAATACAAAAAATTAGCCGGGCGAGGTGGCGGGCGCCTGTAGTCCCAGCTACTCCAGAGGCTGAGGCAGGAGAATGGCGTAAACCCGGGAGGCGGAGCTTGCAGTGAGCTGAGATCCGGCCACTGCACTCCAGCCTGGGCAACAGAGCCAGACTCCGTCTCAAAAAAAAAAAAAAAAAAGAACTAAAATTCTCTTCAAGTTCTGTATACCCTCCACATGTAAACTCCAAATACAGTTTTTAAATAATTATTTATTGTCAGTATTGATTGTCATAGCTGTGTGAAGATAATTCACATTTGAGTGCAGCATGATTATATTACCTTTCTTGTACTACTTTTTGTTTTCCTGAAGGTAATAAATGTTTGGGGTTTTTGTTTGCTTGACTTTACTGTAGATCTGTACTTACTCATTTGCAGGCTCTCAAGAGTATAATTATCCCTCACTGTGTTTAAACACAGATTGTGCATTTCTTCATTTTCATTGGAGACATCTCAGTCAGCTCCTGTCTTTCTGCTTGCTCTCTGGCCTGTGATACAGCTTGCTCCATCCTCTATCTCCATTTCCTTATTTATACCCCTATTTTAGTAGAGCACATTCCCCTATTAACTTTCTAAAAATATGAGAAACTTTTTGATTCCTTGCATGTGAAAAAAAAAATTTATTCTACCTTCATATTTGTTTTATAGTTAGGTAGAGAAAGGATTATAACTATTCAAAATGGAAATTTTTCCTCAGAATTCTGGAAACATTCCTGTATTGTCTTTGGCACTCCATGCTTCTGTGAAGGAGTCCAATTCTGAATCTTGACTCTTCGCGTGTTGTTTCCACCCCTTTTGGAAGCTTTTCTCTACAGTGTTTTGAAATATTATAATTCTAGGACTTAATGTAGTTCTTTTCATCCTTTTGTTGAGTACTGAGTAGATCCTTCTTTTTTTTGTAAATTGACAAATTATAGTTGCATATGTTCATAGGATACAAAGTGATGTTATGATTTATGAATACAATGTGGCATAATTAAATCAAGCTAATTAATGTACATCCATTTTTTTTGGTGGGAACATTTGAAATGTACTATCTTAGCAATTTTGAAGTGTACAACACATTATTATTAACTATAATCACTACATTGTATGATAGATTTCCAAAACAACCCTTATTCCCCATCTGAGGCTTTGTACCCTTTGACCATCATCTCCCCATCTTCCCACCCAGCCTCAGGAAATTACCATTCTACCATTCTACTCTGCTTCTATGAATTTGATGGCTTTAGATTCCACATAAAAGTGAAAGGATATGCAACATTCGTCTTTCTGGGTCTGATGCTTATTTCACTTAGCGTAACTTAGCATAATATTCTCCAATTCCATCCATGTCACAAATGACAGAATTCGTTTTTTAAGGCTGAATAATATTTCTTTTTTTTTTTTTTTTTTGCAGTTGCAAGATTTAATAGAGTGAAAACAGAGCTCCCATACAATGGGAGGGGACCCAAAGGGGTTGCCGCTCCCTGCTCGAATGCCTGGGTTTATATCCTGATCACTGTCCCTCCCACTGTGCTCTCAGGCGATATATGATTTGACTACTTCTTTACCTCCTGCTTTAGCCAAATTTGTATTTTAGTGAGCCTCTTTACTAACTGGTTGGGTGTGAGCTGAGTTTCAAGCCCCATGTTTAAAGGTAGGTGTGCTCACTTTTCCCAGCTAGGCTTAGGAATTTTTAGTTGGCCTAGGAAATCCAGCTAGTCCTGTCTCTTAGTCCCCACTCTCAACAGGAAAACCCAAATGCTGTTGGGGAGACAACCACTCTAACTGCTTCTTTCTGAATTGGGGCGTAGTAGGGGTTGTGCAGTTGAGATTTCCTCTGGAGGGGTGCCTTCGATGTCATCAACAATGGAGCATGGGCTAGCAGGCCGGTCCAGGGGTCCGTGGTAGATCTTAGTCATGGACTGCATCTGGGGCTCCATTGGAAGAACCATTTGTAGTTTTACAGCTTCAATTCTGGAAGAGACAAACTTAACAAGGAGGTTAAAGATACAGGGAT
Source organism: Rhinopithecus bieti (assembly GCF_001698545.2). NCBI lineage: Eukaryota > Metazoa > Chordata > Mammalia > Primates > Cercopithecidae > Rhinopithecus > Rhinopithecus bieti. Next base: position 1,564,117 of record NW_016815913.1, on the reverse strand, counting down.
TGAAATGTATGGCCTGAAGTGCAGGGGCATATGGGTGTGGGCGGTGAAAGTAGGGTTTCCTTTAGAAAAACTCCTATACATTGGGGCATCCATATTTCTGGGAAGCTGCATTCTCCATAGAAGCTTTTGGTAAGGGGAGCTACTGGTAGTACAGCGGCATGGAGGAGGTGCAGTGAGAGTGCAAGGAAGTAAGAGAACAGTAAAAAGAAAAATATGACAAGGGAGGGCCATGGGGATTGGGGATCTACCATTCTAGTTACTTTCCTCACGGTTGTTGCTTGAAGAGCAGGTGCAGATCCTCTAGAAGTTCACAGGAATAGCTAGCGTTGTCTCCTGGATTTTCAGGTTCCTTTGGCAGTATCCAGGGTTTGACTCGAGTGTGATGTATCCAAGACTCCACTCCAGCCACTTTAACCACGGTTGGGGTAGATAAAATGACTGGGTAGGGTCCTTCCCAGGATGTGTCTAGGGATGGGGAATTAGCGGGAAGGCACTTGACTAATCCCATGTCTCCAGGGTGGAATAATTCCTTTCCCTCCTCTGAATATCTTATTTAAAACTTTGTCATTTTCTTTACCTGCATTGTTTCTGTTGCCTCTGATTTTTTATGTTTCTTTTTTATGACTCATTCTTCACGTCTACAGTATAGCACTAAAACACTCCATAGAAGCTGTGTCCATGTGCAGAGCCTCTGATTGATAAATTTCACTACAGGTTAAACCAGCAGAGCCACATGTGAGAAAGTCCCAACTGTCATTGTCTTTTGGACAGGTCATTTTCATGAAAGTGGAGTCCTTCCATCTCCTGCCTAGGAGCTGTGAGCCTGGCTGTAGCATTCACAGAACCAACAGAGAAAAGGCATGAGGGGAAGGAAAATCTTATATGTTCAGTGAGTCCAACTTGCAGCCCCACTTGTGTCTTCACCTGAAGATATCATTTGGGCCTTCAGTGCCTGAGCCTCTGGGGTGCTCTGTGGCACCCTTCTCCCTCTGCTCTTGTCCATGTTCCCTACAACTTCCAAGTTGTTGTTTTTTTTTTTATTATCATCTCCTCCCATTGTTTATTCCATATTGTTGCTTTAATTTTGGTAGGGCTGCAGGAGGCAGCAGTGGGGTTCATGTCCATCTGCTGGGTTTAACAGGGTCTTAGCATACTTTTTGTCCTTTAGGAATCTGTTAGTGAGATAACAGCTGTACCAGGAACTGAGTAAGAAAAGAAAACACAGTGGCTCAGCCCAACCCATATTTGCATAAACAAATGAGGCATCTTAGTTGGAGAATAACTCTTATACTGTTTCCCTCTAATAACATAAGCTTCTATATAGAAGTACTTGGTATTTTAGTTAAAATGTTTGCTTAGGTAACAGAGTAGACACTTACAATATGGTGATATGAGCTGCATTTTTTTGTATGTGTAATAAATATCTTTATGTCTTCTAAAATGTTTGAGAGAGGAGACAGATGTAATTTAATTTTGGGTCGAGCACAGTGGCTCAAGCCTGTAATCTCAGGGCTTTGGGAGGCCAAACCAGGTGGATCATTTGAGCCCAGGAATTCAAGACCTGGGATACATAATGAAACCCCTTCTCTACAAAAAATACAAAAATTAGCCAGGCATGGTGGCACAGAGATGAAAATTCAGAAAGAGGGCTAGATAATAAAATTGAGGAAATCTCAAAAGAAGAAAACTAGAAGAGAGAAGATAAAATTGTAGGACTAGTAAGGAATATCTGGGCCTGTGCTCCCAGATGTTGGGGAGGCAAAGGTGGGAGGGTCACCTGAGCCCGGGGAGGTCGAGGCTGCAGTGAGCCCTGATTGCGCCACTGCATTCCAGCCTGGGTGACAGAGTAAGACCCCGTTTAAAATAAAACCAAAAAACCCTTTTGGTGTAGGGTATTTTTTTTTTTAATATAAAGTGATTTCAATTAACCACCCCACTCTTTTTTACTAATTGTTTTGTGTATTTGGTAAGTCACTAGCTATATACTGATATCCTTAGAAATAATATATAATAATCTGGTTCAGCTTATCAAGTATCATTAGAACTAACTCAGCCCACTAGCTAATATTTTGTTTTCGTGTTAAAAGGAAAGTTAAGCGTTAAGCAGCAGGCTTAATATTGAAATTGTTTCTTTTTTCATGAGTATCACAATTCTAGGTGACGAAAGTTTTAAACTACAACCCACTTTTGTAAATCGTTTTATCATCTTAACTAAATATTTTGTTTGCATAAGAAAAAGCATTGTTTTAAAAAATAGTTTTCATATTGAATTATCCAAATACTTGGAATTTAAACTATTTACCTAATGGATGATGATGGTATTGTGGCCGAAAAAAAAAAAAATCTCCCAAATTCAAGTTGTCTGGGATTGGAGAAATCAAATATAAGTGGACTTTAGGCATTTTCTTGTCTGTATTAATAATGTTTTACAACCAAGCCCTAGAAGTTTGAACTGTGCTCTGTGCAGCCTAGAAAGTGGGGACTGACTCATGGATGAAAGCAAAACAGTCAAGGACTTTAGACAGTTTAAAAAATGACGATGAAGAAGATTTAACAGGTAGTGGTGCTTTTCTTCCTGAGCTTTAATGCCAGTGAGAGAAGCAACTAGTTCAGATAAATTTTGTAAGCAGAATCCAGGAAAAGTTATGAGTCAGGATTCAGAACCTTTAAGGAAAGCAGGTTTGACCAAGGCATTGACTGAAAAGAGACTTTAAGAAAGACCTTTCCTAAGTGGAAGGAAGGATGCACTGGAGATTTAGACTGGAAATGGTTTTAACAGTATTAGTGCAATGGCACTAATTAGGACAACTAAGACAATATATCAGATTCCTATGTATGCATTAGTTATACCCAAAGAGTATTTCTTTTTTTTTTTTTTTTTTTTTGAGACGGAGTCTGGCTCTGTCGCCCAAGCTGGAGTGCAGTGGCCAGATCTCAGCTCACTGCAAGCTCCGCCTCCCGGGTTCACGCCATTCTCGTGCCTCAGCCTCCCGAGTAGCTGGGACTACAGGCGCCCGCCACCTCGCCCGGCTAGTTTTTTTTTGTATTTTTTAGTAGAGACGGGGTTTCACCGTGTTAGCCAGGATGGTCTCGATCTCCTGACCTCGTGATCCGCCCGTCTCGGCCTCCCAAAGTGCTGGGATTACAGGCTTGAGCCACCGTGCCCAGCCCCAAAGAGTATTTCAGACTAGTCCACAGTAGCTTTTTACTTGGAACAGTTGCCAATATTATGTTGTCCAGGACACCACAGGGAAGGGGAACAGAAAAGACAAGGCAGGCCCTGGGCACACTGCATTGGAAAAGTAATCTTGATCCTCTGATGGCAGAAGAAAATAGGCAACCACTCTAAAGTAATGCAAAACAATCTCAACTAGAGCGTCTGAGTTTTATTTTATCAGCTCTCTGAATCAGGTGAAAATGTCAGTTCTTTACCTTGAGCTAGTCTAGTTAAGGTTAGGATTGAAAACCATCAATCTTGAAATTTTCCAGGATTAAATTTTTTCTTGGAACCCATGAGGCTAGTTTTACCTCTGTGAGTTTCTGAGTTGTGATAGAGATACAATGTTATGCAGTGATATTCTAAATTATCATATTTGACTTGAAACTTCTGAACTACTCAGCCTTGAATTATTTGACTTCTGTGAATGTGATCTTCAGGTTCATGGTATAAGGTTTATATCTGCCATGTAAGCTTCTTTAAAACACGCCAAGGTAGAGATATAGTTGTGTTCTATTTGTCTTTAAAAATAAATATCAATATATTTTCTATTTTAGGGCATTTGATGTAGAACTACTGTACATAGCACAGTGCTTTAAAATTCCAATAGCAGAAATTGCTGTCAACTGGACAGAAATTGAAGGTGAGTATATTGTTTATTGTATGACTGTCTTGAGTGAGACAAAGGGAGAGATATCAGACAATACAGTTGTCTAGTAAAGTCAGCTGGCTTTAATGTTCTCCTTGCTCCCCTCATCAAGCCCTTCTCAGCTGTCTTGACTCAAAGATCCGGGTCCAAGGAGTGTATTACCTACTAATAACCTTCCATCTGGCTTGCTGCCTTGTATACATTTTGTCTGTTCATGGGACCTTCAGTAGGCCTACTACCTTGTCTAAGACACTTCAATAAAACTTCCTACAATAGACAAAGTCATGGTGATCTGAAGTTAGAAGGTTGATAGTCTTTTGAGATAGATAAATTTGTTTTTTGCATCACCATTTCCTATATATTTTTTTATCACTAGGTGGATATTAATTAGGTACCTGCAAATCACTATGCAAAGCTAAATAAGAAATAAAAGTTTTTTTTTTTATGGCCGGGCACCATGCCTCATTCCTGTAATCTCAGCAGTTTGGGAGACCAAGGTGGGTGGATCACCTGAGGTCAGGAGTTCCAGACCAGCCTGGCCAACATAGTAAAGCCCCGTCTCTACCAAAAATTACCAAAAAATGGCCGGGCATGGTGGCAGGTGCCTGTAATCCCAGCTACTCAGGAGTCTGAGGCAGGAGAATTGCTTGAACCCGGGAGGCAAAGGTTGCAGTGAGTCAAGATCGCACCATTGCACTCCCGCCTGGGCAACAAGCATGAAACTCCATCTGAAAATTAAAATAAATAAATAAAAGTGTTTTACTCCAAATGTCCAGTCAATTCAGAGCCATTTTAAAACTGTATCTGTACATATATCCAAAAATATAAAGATCCCAACTCTATAATAACTTGAAATCTATCATAAATCTTAATTAATTCCTATTTTAAAAGGCTTAGACAGCTCTGGCTGTATAGAATTTTAAACATGTTCTAGTTTTCTCCTTACCTTAGAATGAACCTAAATTAACTCACAGTGTGGGAGCAGTTAACATAATCCACTGGAGACTTTTTCAAAGTCCACCTCCTCTGGTGAGAGTCCTTGTTGTAGTAAACCATTATTGCTCTGTAACCTCAGATGTTTAGGGACAGAAAAAGATTAAGAACCAGTCTCGAGATTATACAAACTCTATGGTCTAGAATGAATTCAAACCTCTTTATGTCTTGCTGAACCAAACTGAGTTTACAAAATCTTAGCTCATCGCCACAGTTGCTACCTAGAATCAAAGGGGATTGGGAAGCAGATAAAAGGATCACTCAGGGGTATCATGATCAACTCTGTTGATCTGTGTTGATCTTTGGCCAACATAGACTCTATGGGAAGATGAGGTAGGGAAAAGTAAAAGTCCATTTTATCTTTAGTCATTTGCTTATTTGCATTACAGAGATAGTTGTATTGTAATATGAATTGTAGGTACCTCAACTTCCTCGTTTGTGGATGAAGATAATATTTGGCCCTGATAAACAGTATCTCTACAGTGCTTTGGTGGTAATATTTTCAGAAGAAAGCTGTTATATAAATTCAGAGCAGTGAAAAAGGTCTTCTTTAAATACAAAGTATAATTAAAATGATAATGAAATGTTAAACCTTCCTCCTGATACTTCTTTATCTGCAGGTAATATACTATAAGTAATGGTTATAAGAATCTGCTGTGGCCGGGCACGGTCACTCATGCCTGTAATCCCAGCACTTTGGGAGCCCAAGGTGGGAGGATCACTTGAGCCTAGGAGTTTGAGACCAGCCTGAGCAACATAGTGAGACCTCATCTCTATAAAAAAAAAAAATTGTAAAATTAGGCAGGTGTTGGTGCGTGCCTCGGTACTCCCAGCTACTGGGGAGGCTGATGTAGGATGACTGGATTGTTTGAGCCTGGGAGGTCAAGGTTACAGTGAGCCATAATCGTGTCACTGCACTACAGCCTGGGTGACAGAGCAAGATCTTGTCTCAAATAAACAAAGAATCTGCTGTGATACGCGTGGATCAGATATTTAATTAGGCTGGTGTTCTTGTGTAGCCTGAGACAAAGAGGTCTGGACAAAATTATCTTAAGTCTGATCATAGGCTTTATTTTTTATCATTAAGATTGGATTTATGTAGAAATAATCATATTTATCTGTTATGCTGTATCTTTACTTGTTTCATATGTAATTGTTTTCAGTAATGAGCACTCAGTGAGTAGTTTTATTAGACTTTTCTAGAGCCCTCACCATAGGCAGTCCCTCCTTTCTATAGTAGAGCCGTATGAAATTTTCACTGTTTAGATCCTTTCAAGTTTTATTTCACTTCAAAATGTTCTGTTACTGTTTTTAGAGAAAACCACTCCACTCACTTCAGCTCTGAAATTGTTTAACTTTTTGGTCTGTGATTTTAAAAAAATTAAGGTGCTAAAGGCTCACAACATGTAGACTTTAAACTGTATGTTTTCTGCTGAGTTTATTTCAGCTAATTTGTTTTTAATTATTTTTAAATTGCAGGTTCTAAATTAGTTCCATTTTGGAGCTGGCTACAAATGGGCAAAGACCTACTTTTTATACGACTTCGATATATGACTGGAGCCTGGAGGCTGGAGCAAACTCGGAAAATGAATTAGGTTGTTTGCAGTCTGCAGTTGTGTTCATATGCGTCAGTGTCACATTTCATTTCATTTGAAACTAAAATTTTAAGTAAAGCTGGAATCAACTTCCTGTCATTGTCTGCCGTTTGATAATTTTAAAGAAGTAACTTCCCATAAGTAAAAAATTATATATCTCTTTGGATTTAAATGGTTTTAAAAGATGTTTATTTAAAAGTCAGATTTTCTTTTGCTTATTTAGCTTTATCATTATAATTCTGAGAAACATAATTTTGTAGACAGAAGTGATTCTTACCCTAAAATACCTGCATAACTCTCATGAACTTAAATAGAAACTACAATCATGTAACAGTTTTCAGAGATTTAAAAATAAAGCTAGGGTATAAATGTATATAAATTTATCTAAATTAAAGAAACCTATATTTCAGCCTATGAAACTTTAGGAAATTATACATTAAAGGCAAGAATACAGACTTAGTCACAAAGGTGTCCATTTCCTTACAGTCTTATTCATCTCTAGCACTGGAGGCCAAGGTGGGAGGATCACTTGAGCCCAGAAGTTCAAGGTTACAGTGAGCTGTGATCGTGCCGTTGCACTCCAGCTTGGGTGATGGAGTTCCTGTCAATCAATTTTTTAACATTAATCTGTTTACATAGTAACATCAGAAGCTTCTGTCTTTGAGATACTACAAGAACTAATAGCAATTATAAAATAATGAACCCCCAAAATCAGATTATTTCTGCCAACTTAGAGAACAAACTAGTAATAGTTTAACATTTAGTAAGTGTTTACTGTATGCCAACCACTGTTCTAAGCACTTGGTATAGAATGACTCACTTAACCTTTACAACAGAAGAGGAAACTGAAGTTCAAAAGCGTTACCTGCCCAAGGTCACCCAGTTAGGAAAGAGTGGAGTCATGACTGTAACCTGCATAGTCTGGATCCCAAGCCCACAGTCTCTAATGACTCTGCTGTAGCCTTCAGTTTCTGAAGGTATGAAAACTGGGGATCATATAAGTAGAAAGTTTCAGCAGTGCATTGAATAAAACATTTTTGAGTGGAAAAGTAAGCAAAAAATGACTCCTCTCCAGTAGTTTGAACAACAGTGATAATATCACATCTGTAGTAGACAATTAGCTTCTTGAAAATAGAAGGCTTACCAGGCGCAGTGGCTCACGCCTGTAATCCCAGCACTTTGGGAGGCCGAGGCAGGCGGATCACCTGAGGTCGGGAGTTCAAGACCAGCCTGACCAACATGGAGAAACCCCATCTCTCCTAAAAATACAAAATTAGCTGGGTCAAAGTGGCACATGCCTGTAATCCCAGCTACTCGGGAGGCTGAGGCAGGAGAATTGCTTGAACCCAGGAGGTGGAGGTTGTGGTGAGCTGAGATAGAGCCATTTCACTCCAGCCTGGGCAACAAGAGCGAAACTCCATCTCAAAAAAAAAAGAAAATAGAAGGCATGTCTTACTACAATTAGTATCTCCAGTACAGTGCTTAGTATATAGTAAACACTTAATAATGATGAGATGAATAAACTTTATTTACTACCAGATTTTGTGAGCATTAAAGGCACTTAAATGGATAAATCAAAATAATAGAGAAGACCATGCTCATAAGAATTTTAAGAATAAGCCTTGTGCCAAAATAAGATCCTTAATGAAATTATAAAAAGGCAATGAAATAATTTGTTATTGCTCTTTATAAATGAGTAGAAATGCATATTTGAAGCATAATAGGAATATTGAAGGTAAGTCATGATACTTTTTACGTATTTTGTATGTGAACACTATAGGGAAAAGTCTGATACCATTGATGCCAACTTACCTTTCTAAGCACAGATTTACCTAAGAGAGGAGTATGGGACAGAATCTGAGGCAATCAGAGAGAAAAGGTAGTTTAACCTGTTAACTTACAGAATCTGCTAACGAAAACTACATGCAGCAACAGCAAAGTGAAATAGCAAAGTAACAGCTACTATCTTTTTTTTCTTGAGATGAAGTCTTGCTCTTGTCCCCCAGGCTGGAGTGCAATGGCGCGATCTTGGCTCACTGCAACCTCCGCCTCCCAGGTTCAAGCGATTCTCCTGCCTCAGCCTCCCGAGTAGCTGGGATTACAGGTGCCCGCCATCACACCTGGCTAATTTTTTGTATTTTTAGTAGAGATGGGGTTTCACCATATTGGTCAGGCTGGTCTCGAACTCCTGACCTCAGGTGACCTACCCGCCTTGGCCTTCCAAAGTGTTGGGATTACAAGTGTGAGCCACCACACCAGGCCACCAGCTACTATCCTTATAGTATGTACAAGGAAGAGTAATGAACATTTTGCATGCATTATGTAGTTTAATCTCATTAAACAACTATCATGCAGGTATAATTACCCACATTTCACAGAACAAAGTAGCCAAGTCATTTGCCCAGGATTACACAAGTAGCCATTATTCATGCTTCTACTGAAATAAAAAACAGGAAACAAAGGAACATGGGGCATGATTAAAACAGTATAACCTGAGGACAGTCAGACAACGTGGCCATTTCTGTGTCAAGTCTTCTGACTTGTTCTGATAGAATATATAGCTACCTATGAAACTTATTTGACTTGAGGGTCCGATCTGGACAATAGTGTCTCTTGACATCTGTAATCCTGTATCTCCATATAGTTATGTACGGTTGACCCTTGAATAACAGGTTTGAACTGCACAGATCCACTTATACGTGGATTGTTTTCAAAAGTGTATTGAAAAAGTTTTGGGGGATCTGTGAAAATTTGAAATAGCAACAGGAGGTTGCTATAAAATTACAGTAGTAAATGATAGATTAATATCTACATGTATTTTATGCATTAATGACACAACCATTTTCTTAATATCTTTCATAATATCGAAGACTTCGATATTAGTCTATCATTTACTATATAACATACACACGAATCTATTCAGATTTATCAAAACTTACACACACAAACATAGACCATACAGAGACTATTCAGTCCAGATAAATGTAAACAAAGATGCAGTATTAGGCTGCTCACAGTGGCTCACACCTGTAATCCCATCACTTTGGGACGCCAGGGTGGACGGATCACCTGAGGTCAGGAGTTCGAGACCAGCCTGGCCAACATGGTGAAACCCTGTCTCTACTAAAAATACAAAAATTAGCCGGGCGTGGTGGCAGGTGCCTGTAATCCCAGCTACTTGGGAGGCTGAGGCAGGAAAATCACTTGAACCCGGGAGGTGGAGGTTGCAGTGAGCCAAGATTGCAACACTGCACTCCAGCCTGGGTGACATGAGTGAGATGCCATCTCAAAAAAAAAAAAAAAAAGATACGGTATTAAATCATAACTGCATAAAATTGATTTTGTAGCCACCTCCTGTTGCTATTGCAGTGAGCTCAGGTGTTGTGAGTATCCACTTAAATGCTATGTGACACTAACCATCCCCACATGAGCAGTTCTTCTCTCCAGTACGTTGCATATAACAGTAGAAATTGAGCTCTTGCAGTTCTCATGTATTTTTCATGTTTAGTGCAATACTGTAAACCTTGAATAACACCATGGGACCAATATGAAGTACCATTAGTGATGCCGGAAATACTCCCAAGAAGCAGAGAAAAGTCATGACATTAAAAGAAAAAGTTGAATTGCTCGATATGTACCATAGATGAGGGCTGCAGCTGAGTTTGCCCACCATTTCAAGATAAATGAATCCAAGCCAGGCACGGTGGCTCACGCCTGTAATCCCAGCACTTTGGGAGGCCAAGGCAGGCGGATCACCTGAGGTCAGTTCAAGACCAGCCTGGCCATTATGGTGAAACCACGTCTGTACTAAAAATGTAAAAATTTGCCAGGCGTGGTGGCGGGCACCTGTAATCCCAGCTACTTGGGAGACTGAGGCACAGGAATCACTTGAACCCGGGAGACGGAGGTTGCAGCAAACCAAAATTGCACCACACTGCACTCCAACCTAGGCGACAGAGTGATTGTCTCAAAAAATAAATCCATTGTAAGGACTATTGGGAAAAAAAAAAAAAAAAGAAATTTGTGAATCCATTGCCACAGCTACATCTGCAGGTGCAAAAATCTTGCAATTTTTGCAAAATACCTTTCTTATATTGAAAATGCAGCTTTTAAGTGGATACAGGATTGCTATTAAGAAAGGCATACCTATAGACTCTAATATGATTCGCAAAAAGGCAAAGTCATCACATGACAAGTTAAAGGAAGGTGAAGGATCTAAAGCTGGGGAATTTAATGCCAGCAATGAATGGTTCATTTTAGAAGAGGTTTGGCTTTAAAAAAAAAAGTCAAGATAAGGGAGAAGCAGCTTCTGCTGATCCTGGAGGCAACAGACAAGTTCCCAAACACCATTAAGAAAATCATTGAGGAGAAAGGATATCTGCCTAAACGGGTTTTTAATGCAGACGAAAGCGCCCTAATCTAGGGGTGTGGGGTGGAATGCCACAAAGGACATTTATAAGTAAGGAAGAGAAGCAAGCACCAGGATTTAAGGCAGGAAGAAACAGGCTAACTGCTGTTTTGTGCAAATGCAGTCAGGTTTACGATCAGGACTGCCCTTATCTATAAAGCTGCTAAATCCTGAATGGAAATGATAAACATCAGCTGCCAGTCTTCTGGTTGTACAAGAAGGCCTGGACAATGATAACCCTTTTTCTGGATTGGCTCCATTGATGTTCTGTCCCTGAAGTCAAAAAGTACCTTGCCAGTAAGAAATTGCCTCTTAAGATTCTTTCAATACTGGACAATGCCCCTAATCACCCAGAACGTCATGAGTTCAACACAGAAGGCTTAGCAGTTGTCTACTTGCCCCCAACACGATGTCTCTAGTTCAGCCTTTCCATCAGGGAGTCATAGGACCTTTAAGGGTCATTACACACAGTTCTCTAGAGAAAGGATTGTCAATGCTAGAACAAAAGCCCAGTGGAACATGAAAGTCTGAAGAGGTTGGGGTCTGGTGACTCATGTCTGTAATCCCAGCACTTTGGGAGGCCAAGGTGGGAGGATCACTTGACAACAGGAGTTCAGTACCAGCCTGGGCAACATAACAAGATCCCATCTCTACAAAAAAATTTTAAAAGTTAGCTGGACATGGTGGTTGGTGCATGCCAGCAGTCCTCGCTACTCAGGAGGCTGAGGATGGAGGACTGCCTGAGCCCAGGAGTTTGGGGGTGTGGTGAGCTGTCATCACACCACTGCACTCCAGCCCGGGCAACAGAGCAAGACCCTGTCTGTCAAAAAGTCTGAAAGAATTATACCACTGAAGAGGCCAGCCATCGTTATAGAAAAATAAAAGCTGTGAAAGTCAACAAGCATGAAACTAATTCCTGCAGAAAACTGTCCAGATGTTGCGCATGACTTCACAGGATTTATGACAGAGCAATGAAAGAAATCATGAGGTGAATATGGCAAAAAAAAAAAAAAAAAAGATGGCAGATGAACAGTTTTGACATGGATGTTGGAGAAATTCAAGAGGTAACAGAGACAACACCAGTGGAGTTAACAGAAGATGACTTGATGGAGACGAGTGCTTCTGAACCAGTGCCAGATGATGCGGAAAAAGACATACAAGAAGCAGGACTCCAATTATTCAAGACTGCTTGTCTTTTACAACTTGGACCCTTCCACAATATGGGCACTGAAACTAAAGCAAATGGTAGAAGAAGGATTGGTACTGTAGAGAAACATTTTTAGAGAAATGAAAAAAAGTCAGACCAGAATTATGATGTATTAATATTTCCATGAAATTACACCAAGGGTGGCTGCCTCTCCTGCCTCCCCTTCTACCTCCTCCATCTCTTCTGCCTCTCTCACCTGGGAGACAGCAACACCAACCCCTCCTTTTACTCCTCCTCAGCCTACTCAATGTGAAGACAAGAATGAAGGCCTTTATGATGACTCACCTCCACTTAATGAATGTTAAATATATATTTATAATATAACAGTCTTATATATTTCCTCTGCATACATTTAAAACCACATCAGTGTTACAATTTTTGCTTCCACAATCAATTTTAAAAACTCAAAAGAAGGAAATTTGATTTATTTATTTTAGTTTACCATATGCCTTCTTTCTTCCTGATGTTTCAAGGTTCCCTTTTTGGTTTTTTGGCAGTTTCTAAGTCGTTTTATTTAGAATTTTGCATTTGTTTCCTGAATCAATAAATACTATACAACACAATGTAAACATAGCTACCATTTTCTGTTCCCTGCTTCCCCCTACCTGGGGACAATCCCCTGGCAATCTCACTCAGGAGTTTTAGGGGTTCTCCCTCCAGATTTGGTCCAGAAAATGAGGTTGAGTGACCTAGTCCCTTGAATCACTTTCAAAGGAGCTCAGCTGAGGTGAGGAGTGTGCTCTCTCTGAGATCTAGAGGTTACTAGATTGGGGAAATGGATTAGTGATTTTTGGGAGAAGAGCTGGCACCTGGGGCAAGAGCTTACCCCAAAGAAAAGGGTGTAGAATGTGATGAGTTATGTATAATGTAATACTTAGAGAAATCACAAAAAAAAGCTATATAAATAGATATACTCAAAAACACTATGAATAAACAAAATTGAATTCTAAAATTGTTCAACTAACCACAGGATGGCAGAAAAAGAAAACTGAAATAAAAACAAAACAGAAGTCCAGGCATGATGGCTCATGCGTGTAATCCCAGCACTTTGGAAGACCATGGCTGGAGAATTGCTTGAGACTAGGAGTTTGAGACCAGCCTGATCAACACAGTGAGATTCCCATCTCAATAAAATAAATAAATAAATAAAATAACCAGGCTTGGTGGTATGCAGCTATAGCCCCAGCTACTTGAGAGGCTGAGGCAAGAAGATGATTTCAGCCCAGGTGTTGAGGTGCAGTGAGCCATGATTGCACCACTGCACTCAGCTTGGGTAACAGAGTAAGACCCTATTTCAAAAAAAGAAAAGACAAACAAAACTCAGACATAAAACAAGGAAAAATGATGACGCGTAAGCCTTAAGCATATCAAGAATATATTACATTAAATGTAACTAATCTAAATTCAAGTAAAAGAGATTAGCAGAGTATTTAAAAACATGACCTAACCATATGCTGTCTACAAGAAACTCACGACAAATATAACAATATAAGCAGGTTGAAAGTATAAAATGGAAAAAGATATCATACAAACTAATCAAAGGAAAGCAGAAGTGGCTATTACAATATCAGATAAAAGACTTTATATCAAAGCAAATTACTAGACTCAGAGTGGGATATTTTGTAGTAAGAAAGATTCAATCCACCAAGAAAACATAAAAATCTTTTTTTTGTTTTTTGAGATGGAGTCTCGCTCTGTCACCCAGGCTGGAGTGCAGTGGCGTGATCTTGGCTCACTGCAAGCTCCGCCTCCCGGGTTCACGCCATTCTCCTGCCTCAGCCTCCCGAGTAGCTGGGACTACAGGCGCCGCCACGTCGCCCGGCTAGTTTTTTGTAGTTTTTAGTAGAGACGGGGTTTCACCGTGTTAGCCAGGATGGTCTCGATCTCCTGACCTCGTGATCCGCCCATCTCGGCCTCCCAAAGTGCTGGGATTACAGGCTTGAGCCATTTTAGTAGAGACGGGGTTTCACTGTGTTAGCCAAGATGGTCTCAATCTCCTGACCTCATGATCCGCCCAACTCGGCCTCCCATAGTGCTGGGATTACAGGCGTGAGCCACCTCGCCCGGCCCAACATAGAAATCTTAAGTGTGCATGCCCCAAACAACAGATCTACAAAATGCATGAGGCAAAATGGACACAAGTGCAAGGAAAACAGATGAACTATAGTGGGAGATTTCAATACTCCTCTCTCAGACAATTTTACAGGAAAATTTTACCAAACATTTAAAGAGAAAGAATTAACACCAATTCTACATACTCTCTTCCAGAAAATAGAACAGATATCAAAAATCAGACCAAGAGAACAAGAAAACTACAGACCAGTATCTCTCATGAATATAGATGTGAAAATCCTTAATAAAATATCATCAAATAGAATTTAGGAATATTTAAAAAGATTTATCCATCATGACCAAGGCTAGCTCATTATTTAAAAAACAATCAACATAATTCATTATATTAACAGGCTGAGGAAGAAAATTATATGATTATATCAATTGACTCACACCAAAACCACTTGACAAAGCTCAACATCCATTCACAATAAAACCCTCAGAAAAACAGAAATAGAGGGGAACTTCCTCAACTTGATAAAATGTAACCACATAAAACCTACATAAAACATTATATTTAATGGCAAAAAACTGAATATTTTCCTCTTAGGGCAGGAATGAGGCAAGGATGTCTACTCTTACCACATTCTTATTCAATATAGTATTGGAAGTTTTCGTCAATAAAGGGCAATAAAAGACATACAGATCAGAAAGGAAGAAATAAAAACTCCATATTTGTAGATCACATGATTGTCTACATAGAAAATTCTAAGGAACCTACCAAAAAAATCCACCTAGAACTAATAAGTGAATTCATTAAAATCACAGAGGCCAGGCACAGTGGCTCATGCCTGTAATCCCAGCACTTTGGGAAGCTGAGACAGGCAGATCACCTGAGGTTAGGGGTTCAAGACCAGCCTAACCAACATGGAGAAACCCCATCTCTACTAAAAATACAAAACTAGCCGGGTGTGGTGGCACATGCCTGTAATCCCAGCTACTCGGGTGGAAGCAGGAGAATCGCTTGAACCCGGGAGGCAGAGATTGCTATAAGCTGAGATTGCGCCTTTGCATTCCAGCCTTGGCTACAAGAGCGAAACTCTGTCTCAAAAAGAGAAGTCACAGAATACAAGATAAACATACAAAACTTTATTGTATTTATATATACTAGCAATGAACACATAGGCACAGAAATTATACATGCAATATCATTTACGATCAATAAAAAAAATGGTTAAAACATACCATATTCCTAAATTGGAAGATTCAACATAGTAAAGATGTCAATTCTCCCAAAATTGATATACAGGCTTAATAGAATTTCTATCAAAATCTCAGCAAGAATTTTAGTAGATGTAGAAAATATTATTCTAAAATTTATATGAAAATGTAAAGGAAGTAGAATAACTAAAACAATTTTGAAAAAGAAGAAAGAATCAACCTCTTTGACTTCGAAACTTATTAGATAGCTACAGTAATCAAGATTGACACTATTGGTGGATAGATAGATACAGATCCATCAATAGAACATAACAGAGAACCAGAAATAGACCCATATGAATATGCCCAACTAATTAAAAAAAAAAAATTTAGTAGAGACGGGATCTCTCAGTGTTGCCTAGGCTGGTCTCAAACTCCCGGCCTCAAGCAATCCTCCCACCTTGGCTTCCCAAAATACTGAAATTACAGGTGAGCTACTATACCTGGGCCCAACTGTTTTTTGATGAAGGCACAATTGCACTTCAGTGAAAGACACAATCTTTTGAACAATTGGTACTGGGACAACTGGACATTTATAGGCAAAAATTGAACAACCTAAGTCTGACACCTTACACAAAACTTAAAATGGGTCACAGGCTTAAATGTAACATGTTAGACTTTTGGAAAGAAAAACACAGGAGAAAATCTTTGGGATCTAGAACTAGACAAAGCGTTCTTACACTTTATACTTAAGTCACAATCAATAAAAGGAAAAATTAAATTGGACTTCATCAAAATTAAAACCTCTTGCTCTATGAAACACCCCCTTAAGAGGATGAAAAGACAAGTTAGAGAGTAGAAGAAAATACCCCAAATCCACATATCCAACAAAGAACTAGTATGTTAAATACATTAAGATATCTTAAAACTCAACAGTAAAAAAAGAAAATAAATAAACAATTCAATTTAAAAATGGTCAAAAGTATGAAGAGATGTCTACCAAAGAAAGATATGCAGGTAACACATAAGCACATGAAACCATACTCAACATCATTAGGTGTTACCAAAACACAAATTAATACCACAATGAGATATCTACTATACCCCTAGCAGAATGGTTAAAACAAAAAATAATGACAATGACAAATGCTGGCAAGGATGCAGAGAAACTAGATCATGCATATATTGCTGGTGAGCATGTAAAATGCTACGGCCACTTTGGTAAGTATTTTGGCAATTTCTTTAAAAACAACACATGCAACTATTACATGATGCAGCAATTGTGCTCTTGGGCATTTGTCTCAAAGAAATGAAGATTTATGTTCACACAGAAACTTTACATAAATGTTTATAGCAGCTTTATTCATAATAGCCCCAAACTGGAAATATCCCAGAAGTCCTCCTATAGATCAACGGTTAAACAAACTGGAGTGTATTCGTACCATGCTATACTACTCAGCAACCAAAAGGAACAATTATTGATACACTCAACAGCCTTAATTAATCTCCAGATTATTATGCTGAGTGGAAAAAAGAATGCATACTGTATGATTCCATTTATGTAACATTATTCAAAGGACAGATTTATAGAAATAGAGAATGAATTAATGATTAAGGAAAGTGTTGGAGTAGGAAAGAAGTGGATGTGGCTATAAAGAGGCAGCATGAGGGATCCTATGGTGATGGAAATGTGCTGTATCTTAATTGTATCAATGTCAATATCCCAGGTGTGGTCTTATACCATAGTTTTGCAAGGTGCTACCATTGAGGGAAACTGGACAAAGAATACTGAAATCTTCCTGTATAATTTCTTAAAATTGCATTTTGTCATTGTTCAGGCTGCTAAAACAGAATACCGTATACTGGGTGGCTTAAACAACACAAATTTATTTCTCACATTTCTGGAGGTTGGGAAGTCCAAGGTCAAGGTGCCAACAGATCCAGGGGCTGGTGAAGGACTCTTCCTCATTTGCAGTAAGCTGTCTTCTCATTGTGCTCTAATTTGGCAGAGAAAGAGGGAGAGTGGGTTCTCTAGCATAAGGACCCTAATCCTATTCATGAAGGCTCTACTCTCATGACCTAATTACCTCTCAAAGGCCCATCTCCCAATACAATCATATTGGGGGTTAGGATTTCAACATATGAATTTAGAGAGACACAAAACATTCAGTCCATAACCCATGTAAATCTACAGGTATCTCAAAATGAAAATTCTAATTTTGTTGTTGTTGTTAATGTTTGTGGAGATAGGGTCTCACTCTGTCAACCAGGCTGGAGTGCAGTGGCACGATCTCAGCTCACTGCAGCCTCCACCTCCCAGGCTCCAGTGATCCTTCCACTTCAGCCTCCCGAGTACCTAGGACTACAGGCGCATGCCACCAGGCCCGGCTCATTTTTTATTTTATTTTTATTTTTTGTAGAGAAGGGGTTTTGCCATATTGCCCAGGTTGGTCTCAAACTACCAGCTTCAAGTGATCTGCCTGCCTCAGCCTCCCAAATTGCTAGGATTACAGGTGTAAGCCACCATGCTCAGCCTGAAAAGGTTAATTTTGAAAACTAAAATAGGCATTTAACTCTTTTCCCCAGTCCTGTTATTACTGTTACCACCACTACCAGCTACTACTGCCGCAACTACTGGTTTTGTTTTATTATTATTTTTTTAAATGCACAGACATTCTTTTAATTCAAAATGTAAAGGCTCTGGTCTTTTTATAGAATAACAGAACATTGGAAGAGGTCTTGTGATTCCACAGGCAATCTTCTGGCATCACAAATGGGGAGCTATGACCCCACTGTAGGAGAATCAATAAGCTATGCATGCAAACTAGTGTCCAACTTGCCCTTTTTAAAATAAAAGCAGTATTGGCCGGGAGCAGTGGCTCACGCCTGTAATCCCACCACTTTGGGAGGCCGAGGCAGGTGGATCACCCGAGGTCAGGAGTTCAAAACCAGCCTTGACCAACATAGTGAAACCCCATCTCTTCTAAAAATACAAAAATTAACTGGACATTGTGGCATCCGCCTGTAATCCCAGCTACTAGGGAGACTGAGGCAGAAGAATTGCTTGAACCCAGGAGGCAGAGAGTGCAGTGAGCCAAGATTGTGCAATTGCACTCCAGCCTGGGCAACAATAGGGAAACTCCGTCTCATAAATAAATAAATAAATAAATAAATAAATAAATAAATAAAATACAATAAAGGGAGCATTAGAAGAACCTATCAAATACAAGCCCTAATCAGGAGAGGACAGATTATCATACCACTCCAGATGTAGGTAAGGTGAGATTTAAGCCCACTAATGTTTTCAACTATGGTTACTTTTCTCTTCCCACAGGCTGATGATGTAAAGAGAAAAACACATGGAGGTTTTAATTTTAAAACCCTCAGTTTAATCTAGTCCCATATAATGTTTTACCCTCTTTAACACCTGCAATTCACCTTTCTGATTATTAATAGTAAGTCTATTACAGCTGAGCTTTAGTGGCAACCATATTACATTCACTTTTTTACATTACTCCATAAAAGTTCTTCTAATGAAAACAGAACCTTATCTATATTTCACATAAGAAATATATGTTGGAAAATTTAATCTCATTAAAAATGTGGTTTCCTCTAGACAGGCATTGGTTTTGGGGATACCGACTGGTTACTATGTTACTTTTTCCAGTGAGGCAAGCTGTGTGCATCTCAGTTTTCTTATCTATGACATGGGAAGATGGAGATATTATGTGGGCTGCTTCCCTACGGGGTTATAGTGATAACCAAATTAAATAATATGAGCGTCAGCTTACAAACTAAAATTTTATGAAAATGTGCAGTAACACACGTGTACATATCAGAAAGAATATTTTGGTATCTGGTAAATACAGAATATTATCTCATATTTTATTTATGTGTTTATGACCTACCTTATTCTATATGCAACTTTATTTTAAAAGACTTCATTTCAGGCCGGGAATGGTGGCTCATGCCTGTAATCCAAGCACTTTGGGAGGCTGAAGCTGGCGGATGCAATGAGCCGAGATCAAGCCATTGCACTCCAGCCTGGGTGACAAGAGTGAAACTCTGTCTCAAAAAAAAAAAGAAAAGACTTTATTTCTCCACTCAGACTTCTCACTCTAAGACTAATGCAAAACCTAATGAACAAATAAGTATCAGGATTTGTTTCATTGTATGTCTATTTAAAAAATTTATTCATTTTTAATTGATAAATAAAAATTGTATATATTTATGGTATACAACATGATGTCCTGAAATACGCACGCATTATGTAATGGCTAAATTAAGCTAATTAACATATGTATCAACTCACACACTTATCATTTATTTGTGATATATATATATTTAAAATCTCTCTTAGCAATTTTCAAGTATACAATACATTGTTATTAACTATAGTCACCATGTTGTATAACAGTTTTCCTGATCCTATTCCTCCTGTAAATGAACTTTTCCATCCCCATTTTCTTTTTTTTTTTTTTGAGACTGGGCCTTGCTCTGTCACCCATCCTGGAGTGCAGTGGTGGGATCTCGGCTCGCTGCGACCTCCGTCTCCTGGGGCTCAAGTGATCCTTCCACCTCAGCCTCCCGAGTAGCTGGGACTACAAGAATGCGTCACCAAGCCCAGATAAGTTTTGTATTTTTCTTCTGCAGAGACAGGGTTTCACCATGTTGCTCAGGCTGGTCTCGAACTCCTGTGCTCAAGTGATCGACCTCCGAAAGTATTGGGATTACAGGCAGGAGCCACTGCACCTGGCCCCTAACTATTATCAACAGAGGCCTAAAAAATAGACCTAAGACTCATTAAATGATATGTGAACCAACAGAAAAGACATGGAATCAACCCAAATGCCCATCAACAATAGACTGGATAAAGAAAACGTGGTACATATACACCACGGAATACTATGCAGCCATAAAAACGAATGAGATCAGCCGGGCGCGGTGGCTCAAGCCTATGCACTTTGGGAGGCCAAGGCGGGTGGATCACCTGAGGTCAGGAGTTCAAGACCAACCTGGCCAACATGGTGAAACCCCTTGTCTACTAAAAATACAGAACAGCTGGGCACTGTGGCAGGTGCCTGTAGTCCCAGCTACTCAGGAGGCTGAGGGAGGAGAATCACTTGAACCTGGGAGGTGGAGGTTGCAGTAAGCCAAGATTGCGCCATTGCACTCCAGCCTGGGTGACAGAGTAAGACTGTCTAAAAAAAAAAAAAAAAAAAAGGAATAAGATCATGTCCTTTGCAGGGACACGGATGAAGTTGGAAGCCATTATCCTCAGCAAACACACACAGGAACAGAAAACTAAATGCTGCATGTTCTCACTTATGAGTTGGAGCTAAACAATGAGAACACATGGACACAGGGAGGGGAACATCATACATTGAGGTCTGTTGGGAAGGGAGGGTGGGAAGAGGGAGAGCATCAGAATAAATAGCTAATGGATGCTGGGCTTACTACCTAGGTGACGGGTTGACAGGTGCAGCAAACCACCATGGCACACGTTTACCTATGTAACAAATCTCCACATCCTGCGCATGTACCCCAGAACTAAAAATAAAAATTTTAAAAAATGATATGTGAACATAGAAGTACATCATCAAGGAAGAAAAGTGATTAGGTTTTATTGGTCAAATGTTTAAGACTCTGTGTGCACATAAAGCATTTTATGTGTATAGAAAATGCTTTTAGAGATACTCTTTTATTATCATTTAAAGTATTCTGAATATCTCTTTAATTTCTCTTAGGGTTCTATATATTAAATGAAAGAGCAGTGTGTGGATTGGAGAGCATAAGATTTATTAGCCATTATAAAGATGATAATACCATGAAAATGGCAAAAAGGCAACGTGTTAGTCACTTCACAGTTACAAGGAAAAAATTAGCACGTTTCAGAGAGGCAGCACACAGGCAGGGGTCTTGCTGGTCTAATAGCTTCAACCTGTCCTTTAAAGGAAAGGAGAGAATTTTTCTAGCCAATTTGAGGCAAAAACTTGGCTTTAAATTAATGATTTGTTTTACCCGTTATTAGTGGTAAACCCCAATTATAATTCTGGGGTTCCCTAGGTTGTTGCCTTTTATTTCAGAAAGTATTGCACAGCTTCCAATTCAAAATTAAATTTATCTTTAACTTAAATATCTGCTATTCAAAAAGAACGGGGCTCATTTAGTTCTATGGGGATCAGTTGTCACAAAATCAAACACCCCCATCACAAACTACAAATATATATAGAAATGAAATAAAATTTAAATGTAAAAAAAGCCATTATGATGGGATTAGAGTCTGTGCCACATATACCATCAATTAATTAAGTCCCATGTGAAAATAAGAATAAGCCTTAGTTTCACCCTTACAGTGGATGTAAGTTTTATGGATCATACTCTGTCTCTTCAGCTCCTTTAACATGCCTGCCACTTCTCTATGAACATGCATCACCACCCAGTTCACCCTCACTACACACACACACACACACACACACACACACACACACACTACTACTGTTAGTCTTCCAAAAAAGAGTCCAGGGGCAGGCATTGTTTTCTCCTGCATTGCTCTGCACCTGGGATATCAAAAACCCAAGCCCAAGCTCAGGATTCATTACCCTATTCTCTTCTTCTACTCATAGTAAATCTTCCTACATTTCATAAGTATTTAATGAGCATTTACTATGTGCCAGACACAGTTTTAGCTGTGAGAAATAAGAGCAAAATCAGATACACTCATCATTCTTTTTGACATTATAATTAATGAAAGGGGATAGATATTAATCAAATAGTTAAATATGTATCAATGTGGAACAACAGTGTTGATTATGAATGAGAGAGATATAGGCCACACAAGATTACAAAACAGAGGATCTGACTAAGTCAGAGAAGACCAAGAAGGCTTCTCTAGGATGTGACACTTAAACTGGGATGCAGAGGAAGGGAAGTCACTAATGAGGCAAGGAGGGGAAGAGGGAGCACTCTATGAGGGAGCCCAAGTGAAATTTCAACTGGGAGTTGATTGTTGAGTAAGTCCTGCCACTTAATTAAGTAGAAGCCTTTCTGTTCTTTTTTATTTATGGCATATTCATTCATTTATTGATTTAATTTATTAAAAACCTTTCTGGGTTTGTTAAGGGCAGCAGAGGTATCAAGAATGAGGAGCAAATATGACATCAAAAGCAAAGCAATGAAAGCAAAAATAGACAAATGGGACAACATCGAACTTAAAAAACGTCTGTGCATCAAAAGAAACATTCAAAAGATAAAAAAATCAACCTACAGAATGGGAGAATATATTTGCAAACCACATACCTGATCAGGGGTCATCTTCAGATTACATAAGAAACTCCTACAACTCGACAGCAACAACCACCACAATTACAACCAGAATAAAACACTGGCAAAGGACTTGAACAGACATTTCTCTAAAGAAGGTATACAAATGCCAACAGGCATACGAAAAGATGCTCAACAGCACTATTCATAAGAGAAATGCAAATCAAAGTCACAATGAGCTATCTCCTCGCACCCTGTAGGAGGGTCGCTATCAAAAGAACACAAAATAACAAGAGTTGGCAAGGATGTAGAGAAATTGGAACCCTTGTGCACTGTTGGTGGGCCTGTAAAATGTTGCAGCCATTGTGGACAACAATATGGAGTTTTCTCAAAAAATTAAAAACAGAATTACTGTTTGCTCCAACAATCCACTTTCTCGATATATATCCAAAGAATTCAAAGCAGAACCTCAAAGAGTTACTTGCACACCTATATTCATTTTTTCACAACAGCCACAAGTTAGAAGCGACCCACATGTCCACTGATGAATGGATAAATAAAATATGGTATATATATGCAATAACAGAATATTATGCAGCCTTAAAAAAAAAAAAAAAAAGAAATCCTGTCACATGCTACAGCATGGATAAACCTCCCAGACACTATGCTAAGTGAAATAAGCCAGTCACAAAAGGACAAATACTGTATGACTTTACTCATATGACATGTCCAAAGTAGTCAAAAATCACAGAGACAAAAAATGGAAAGGTAGTTTCTAACTGGGGGAACTAGGGGAGAGAGCATTAGTGATTAATAGACATTGAGTTTCAATTTTGCAAGATAAAAAAGTTCTAAACATCTGCTGCTGCAAGACAATAGTTAAGACTACTGAACTGTACATTTAAAAAAATTAAAGACATTAGCTTCCTGTTCCAGGAAGCCATGGCTTACGATGCAGACATGTCCAAGTCCAAGAACCCCACCACACACAACCAGTCCCGAAAATGGCACAGAAATGGCATCAAGAAACCTCAATCACAAAGATATAATCTCTTTTTCGTTTTTAATCGAGATGGAGTCTCGCTCTGTCGCCCAGGCTGGAGTGCAGTGGCTCGATCTTGCCTCACTGCAACCTCCGCCTCCCAGGTTCACGGCATTCTGCTGCCTCAGCCTCCCGAGTAGCTGGGACTACAGGTGCCCGCCACCACGCCCGGCTAATTTCTTATATTTTTAGTGGAGACAGGGTTTCACCATGTTAGCCAGGATGGTGTTGATCTCCTGACCTTGTGGTCCGCCCGCCTCGGCCTCCCAAAGTGTTGGGATTACACTGTGCCCGGCCGCTACGAATCTCTTAAGGGGGTGGACCCCAAGTTCCTGAGGAACATGTGCTTTGCCAAGAGGCACAACAAGAAGGGCCTAAAGAAGATGCAGGCCAACAGTGTCAAGGCCATGAGTGCACGTGCCGAGGCTATCGAGGCCCTCGTAAAGCCCAAGGAGGTTAAGCCCAAGATCCCAAAGGGTGTCAGCTGCAAGCCCAATCGACTTGCCTGCATTGCCCACCCGAAGCTTGGGAAGCATGCTCGTGCTCTCATTGCCCAGGGGCTCAGGCTGTGCCGGCCAAAGGCCAAGGCCAAGGAACAAACCAAGGCCCAGGCTGCAGCTCCAGCTCCAGTTCCAGCTCAGGTTCTTGTGGTCCGCCCGCCTCGGCCTCCCAAAGTGTTGGGATTACACTGTGCCCGGCCGCTACGAATCTCTTAAGGGGGTGGACCCCAAGTTCCTGAGGAACATGTGCTTTGCCAAGAGGCACAACAAGAAGGGCCTAAAGAAGATGCAGGCCAACAGTGTCAAGGCCATGAGTGCACGTGCCGAGGCTATCGAGGCCCTCGTAAAGCCCAAGGAGGTTAAGCCCAAGATCCCAAAGGGTGTCAGCTGCAAGCCCAATCGACTTGCCTGCATTGCCCACCCGAAGCTTGGGAAGCATGCTCGTGCTCTCATTGCCCAGGGGCTCAGGCTGTGCCGGCCAAAGGCCAAGGCCAAGGAACAAACCAAGGCCCAGGCTGCAGCTCCAGCTCCAGTTCCAGCTCAGGTTCCCAAGGTGCCCAGCCCCCTACAAAGGCTTCCGAGTGGAGATCTTTGTCTGCCAACGTGGGGACAGAGAACTAGTGCGACACCCTCAGGCTGTCGTGTACATGGGGCTGGTGTTCTCCTGTGCCATTTGTACAAATAAACCTGAGGCAGGAAAAAAAAAATTAGACATTAAAAAAAGTCAGTCTCATCTAGTCCCTAAAATGGTTCCAAATAACATATTACTAGGCAAATTTTTAAATAAATGAATAAATCTGATTAACTCCAATAGCAACATGAATTTAACTGAAATAATAAAGGTGCATTTCAAAAAATTTTAAAAAAGAATGATAGTCAACAAAACACTGAATTAATGATTAAAAGGTCATCGGTGACCTCTAAGAATATTAGGACAGCACTGAAATCAAACAGTGGACAGCGGAAGACAAAAGCCAGATTTGGTGAAATCAGGAAGGGTGGGGTGGCAAGGAAGAAGAAATAAATATCAGCCCTCCTTGTGAAGTCTGACGGTGGAAGAAAGGCCAAATACCGTGTCAGTTTGAGAAAGGGTTTGTTCTCTCCCAGGACGAAAAGCTCTAATTTGATTGATTTCATGACCTTAGTTATTGTTTTTCTCTCATAGAACAAAAAGAGAGATGCCAAATGGACTTAAAGAGAAGTGAAACCCAGAGGCTGCAAATTGCTAGCCGAACTTGGTTCACAATAAAACCTAAGTTGGTTGCAAAATATTTTAAGCTTTAGTGGCTCCTGCCTGTAATCCCAGCACTTTGGGAGGCTGAGATGGGTGGATCACCTGGAGATCAGGAGTCTGAGACCAGCTTGATCAACACAGTGAAACCCCATCTCCACTAAAAATACAAAAATTAGTTGGGCATGGTGGCATGCACCTGTAGTCCCAGCTGCTTGGGAGGCTGAAGCAGGAGAATCGCTTGGACCCAGGAGGTGGATGTTGCAGTGAATCGAGATCACACCGCTGCACTCCAGCCTGGGCGACAGAAAAAACTATCTTAAGTTGTAAGATTTTCCATAAAATTCTGGATGTCTGTTATCTCTTGAAATGATATTATTATCGCATGGCCACAGCTGGCTGGAGCTGCATAGCAATCGCTCCCTTCAGAAAGGCAAAGCCACATCTCTCTTGTAATTACTTCCTAATATTTTTCACCACATACTAAACATTGCATTCATTCGACCAATATTTATTGAGCACCTACTATGTGCCAGGCATTGTTCCAGGCTGTGAGGATACAAGTAGTGAGCAAGACCAGCCTTCTTACAGAGGAGCCAGTCAAAACAAACATATACATAGTTTATACAATTTCATGTAATGATGCTGCTGTGAGGGGGAAAAGGGTAAATTCATTTTAGGAACAATTGTGGGAAGAGGAGGGTGATTTTCTTTTATCTTTTTTCCCCAAAGTATAGTTTCCTGCTTCATAGTACCCGTTTCTTCTAAAGGTAGCATTTCCTTCCACCTTTGACCCTTGATTTCTCCTTTTTTTTTTTGGCCAAAGTTTATTGATTATCTCTTCAAAGTGTGCATAAATGCATCTCTTCCTCACTTTTCTAGAATGCCGCAGAGCCCACCACATCATGCTGAGATGGTTGCAGTGGCTTCCCAATTGGTCTCCTTACCTCTTATCTCTACAAACTTTTCTCCCTCACCCCCGTCCACCTTCTAGCCTGTGTAGATTATTCTTCCTGGGACGTCACTGCCCATGTTGCATCACTTTTCAACTCCACTTCAAGTTCCAGGACAACAATGAGGTGTACATACCTGGGTTTTGGAGTCAGGCAGCCTGGAAGGGATAGTCTATATGTCCCTCCGTTTCCTCACTGTAAAATGCAGATGATAATTCTCCCATGAGAGGTCGTGAGAGGGAAATGAGAGGAGGTGTGGGAAGCGCCAGTCCAGTTCCTGGTTGGGGGACTCTCACAATGGAAACAGCATCTGATCCTCACTGCTGAGTCAAGATGGTCCATCGCTCTCTTGTCTCAATCCTTTAGAACGTATTTGGTGATGAACTGCCACGTTAACATTATTTTTCTTATCTACCCAACTAGTTTGACAATTCTCCTAGGAAAACTGAGGCTTTTCTACTCAAAGCCTCAGGGAATTCTGCACATAGCAGGCATTCTGCCTTCATGATTGAACAAGTTGGGCCTGCATCAGTGTCAGGCCAGGGTGGCAAGTGGGCTGAAGTGCAGCCTGCACTATGCTGTGAGGCCGGCACCTGCAGGACTGCACCCACTGAGGCAGGGTGGAGGCCTGGAGGGGCAGGACAGTAGGTGTTCATGCTCTCTTCTCAAGTCGGAGCTGAAATTTCGACCCTGTGAAGACCTCCCTGACACCTCCCTGTGCCCATTCCCCTACGGTGACACACAAAGTTGTGTGATAATCATTTCTATGTGTATCTCTCTCTCAGGCTGCATTTACTAAGGGCCAGTGCTCTGTGTTCATACAGTTAATTCGGGTGCCTGGTACTTAGGAAAGCATTCAATAATGATTACGGAACGAAAGATGACTTTCAAGGAAAGTCCGAATGGGAGGCAGAAAAACTGCAGCATCAGGACAGAGTTACAGATAAAATTTAGAGAGGAGACTTGAGGTGGGAGGAGTATGGAGGCTCTGATTCCTAGTTATTACTCTGACTGGAAACATTATCAGGCTAGCTCAAACTTAACAAGAGACGTACAAAGCAGAATCTTTGCATCCATGGATGACTACAGACTTTGTTACAATCTGTTTTTTTAATTTTTTAATACTATTTTATTTATACTCACTATGAAAAAATGGTTATACTATCATGTTTACATAGATGCTAATATTGGAAACAGAATTCAGTAACAAATTACATTTAAATTTTATAAAGAACACACAAACATTAAAACACTGATTGGTTAAAGGAAGCAGAGTTTGAGGAAAACCATTAGCTATAATTTTTATTTTCATTAAAGAGCAGCACCCTCTGAGAAGAATCAAATCAATCAGTAACATTCATCTATACCATAAAATAAAAGTACAAAGGAAAGTTAGTGATTGTACTGATTTTGCTTTTACTAAGCCATTTTACGTTCCTCGCACTCAATGCGAACAAATAAAACATAATCTGAAGAAAAATATCTCCTTATTATTATTCGCAATAAAAAAATCGGCTTCATTCTGCAGGCCTGGGCAGACTGTACAATAGAGAGCACTTAATGGCTCAAGTGGATCAATGTACCGGTTTGATTCTGATCCACGGAATAGAATCTCATCCATATTTGGTGGCTGGACTAACTCCATGGGAGCTGTGGCAGACCGAACCATTTTTGTGGTATCCCCAGATCTCACTAAATAAGAAAAGACCCTACCCCAGAAAATATAACAATTGATCTGTCCATAAATTTTATCTATATGCTTGCTCTTTAGTATAAGTTGGAAAAAGAGGCCCTTTCTTGAGCCCATGGATAAAAGTACTGCCGTCTAAAGATTGCTGGATCGATATTGTGTTGTTATAATAAAGATAAGGTACACATTGAAACCACTGTCCGATTAAGAAACTTCCACAACTTGTCTCAATTCTTCAAAGAATGGAGTAAGTTTCTTTTCTAGGCTGACAATTAGTCCTGTATTGGCATTGCTGCTGGCTATGAAACTCACTACCAAAGGTAATGATTTAATTGAATCACCTGGTAGGTGTAACAGTAACAGATGATACTTTTATTTTTTGAAAGTCCAAGTTTGCTCCTTTGGTCTGTTGCAAGGGCAAAAGTAGATGAAAAACCAGGTCTCAAAGCACGCTCTGGAGCATTATCATTGGCCACTTTAAAATAGGTACTCCAACTCTGACACAACAATTTTATACATGAATCGCTTTAGGTCATCCGCCATGATGAACTCCCTTCTCTTGCAGGATCAATCTCCATGCCTGGGGGTTCTGGGCTGCCCGGTTCTCTCCACTGTCACTTCAGGGACAGCTTCAAAGACCACAATCTGGTTTTATGTTGGGTATATGGCAAATGCAAAGAATTGACTCTTGGGGTGAGGAAGCTGCCCTTCCTACCACTGTTTTATAGCCTGAGGGAGCTCATGTTAGGCCAAGACCTTACCGTCTTTCAGAAAACAGATCTCAGTTTTGCCATGGTTTTGAGGTCCTGAACCAAAACTTCACTGGCGGTTCTACCAAATCACAACCTCTGACTGAGTCTCTCCTCTCATATGATTCCCATAACAGAATGTTTTGGTGGAAGTTCTGTTAAGCAGTAAAACCACAGCCAATCAAGAAATCACCGATAAAGCAAAGTCTAGCTTTCCATTAACCAGGACAGTCAGCTTCTGTAAAATGGAGTGTCAACACTGCGCCTTCTGTACTAGGCCAAGTGTTTTCTCCTTCTTGGAACTCACCAGATCTTATTGTTCTTGAGTGGAATGGATTAACTTTCTATACTAGCCTTGAGGAATACATGATAGGAATTCTATCAGTGACAGACTAATGTTTAGGCAGGAAAAAGTCATCATCATGCAGAAATATCCTGATATGTAAATGAGAACGTACAGAAAAAAGCTGACTAGATATACTCTAAATCAAAGGCCTGCCAAGAGTCAAGAGAATTCCGCGAACTGAAAAAGACTCCATGCCAGAATCATGAGCCAGCGCTGCAGAGGTTATAATTTCTTTCTCTGCATTGTGTCCTCTGCATTATGCTCATATACGAGAAGAAAACTGAGATAGTGATTGGGCCATTTCTTTTCTTAATTTAATTTTAAAAAACTTGAGCCACAAGGTATCAATTCTGAGGACCTAATTAGTTTACTGGCAATAAAGTCCACAACCAGCATAATCCTTAAAATATAATCTGTAGCCCTTACCAGTTCCGCTGTTTCCTGGTGTTTCTCACCCAGGACGATCTCAAACCCAACAAGTAGCCAGGAGCAGAGGTATCTGGGCCAATGTAGAAAGAAGACTTTGAGGTTAAGACATGGTATTTAAGGTTCTGCTGCAAATGTTGTTTTAAACAAATCACCGTTCAACTACAACGGTATAATCATGCAAAAACTTCATCTGCCATGAAGAAAGTGCAGTGCTTTGAGAACTAGAAAAAGCAGTTAAATTTAAGGCCTTGCTTTATATTTCGGAGCTGCTATCGGGGCCTATTGGAGGTATGACTTTCCTGCACACAGGAGCAAACTGAAAACTGTCCTGTGTGGCTTTATTCCACGTTCACCCCTGCAGCAAATGCCTTTTCTGTGAGGAGCTACCGGCTGATGGGGAATCAAGAAGCGGTCCCTCCTAAGTGGCGTTTCTGAGTGGGTTCCAGGAGTCCACAGTGACCTTAAGAGGCAGGCTACTTGGGGGGCAGCCAGGCCGTGAGACGAGAAAGTTGTTAAGTAACATTGCTGTGTGCCCATAAGTTTGTATCTTTTATTAGATTAGATAATATATCTCACATGCTGGGTTGTTAAGCAAATAAATATGCGTAAGGAAATTACAATCCACATAATTATATGAGTCGTTTCAACCACCACTCACCCCCAGAGTGACTGTATTTTCTTGTGCCTATGCCAGTGCAGCCCAGTTGCTCTGTCACTGTCAATGGGGACAGGATCCCCTTACTCCGAAAAGCAAATCAGGAACAAACAGGGCAAGTGAGAGTACATCAGGGCCCAGAAACATGTGAGAAACAGCAGCTCAGAAGGGTCTCCAGACTGATGGGCGGGTGATCCTATATTCTTGTTGGGCTGACAACCCTTCTAAGGCTTCAGGCTCCAGGTGCTGGCAAGAAATCTCAGAGGTGGGGTGGGAGAGAGAGACGCGAGGCGACCCACGCAGGCAGAAGGCTCCCACCCCACCCCGGGACGCCCCCCGACAGCAGGCCGGGATCGCCGGCAGGGGCTGAGCCTGGGGTC
Source organism: Rhinopithecus bieti (assembly GCF_001698545.2). Classification (NCBI taxonomy): domain Eukaryota; kingdom Metazoa; phylum Chordata; class Mammalia; order Primates; family Cercopithecidae; genus Rhinopithecus; species Rhinopithecus bieti. The sequence continues at coordinate 1,533,558 of NW_016815913.1, read as the reverse complement.
GCGCAGGGGGACCCAGAGGGCAGACCGGGGCTGGGGGTGGGGAAGAGGCGGGAACCCGGGGCGGACCGCTGCGAGGTGTACTCCCCCGCCACCACCGCGCCGCGAGTTTCCGCGCACGTGGCCGTGGGGCCGGCCTCGCTCCCGCCCCCCGCCGGGTCCGCGCAGCCCCCTCCTCCGCGGTTCCGGAGCGGGCCAGAGCGCGCGCAAGCGGGCGGGGGCGGGCCGCAAGCAGGGCTCCTCTGGCCGCTTTCCAGGTCGGCGCCACTAAATACGGGCGATGAGGCCTTCGCGGCTTTCCCAAGTCTGACCTACGCCGGATGGGGCCGCCGCCGCCGCCGCCCGCTGACAGCCGCTGTTCGGTCCCCGCCGGCCGCTGCCGCCGCCGCCGCCGCCGCCAGCCGCCGGCCCTGCAGGCGCTGGGCGCGCGCAGCCAGGCAGTGAGTGGCGCGGCCCTCGGAGCGGGGCGGCCCCGGGGACACCGCGGGGGCGGGGTGGGGGGCGCCGGACCTGGGGTGGGGAGGGATGAGTGGCACCGCGGGGACAGGTAAGACTTGCCCTCCCCGGCCGCGCGCTGCTTGTGTGCGTGCGTGTGAGCGCGTTGAGTGGAGGGCTAAGTTGTTCGTCCTCGGGGCAGCCTGGGAGGCTCCTCGGCGTGTGGCTTGGCTTCTGGCGCTCGCCGTCCCGGTGCTTCTCGGTGGGGCCTGTCTAGGGTGGGGTGGGCGCGGAGCCGGAGGGGACCGCTCCGGGGACTTGCTCGCAGGGCCGCTCGCCTTCCTCGCGCCTGCATCCGCCCGCGCCTCGGGCCCCGGGACCTGTCAAGGGATGCTCGTCCTGCGGCGGGGGCGGCGGCCGGGCTGGAGCTGGGGCTCGGGGCGTAGGCAGGGACCAGGATGGGCGCCAGAGGAGTCGCTTGCTGTAGCTGGAGAGCGGGGACAGCGGACAGAGGGGCGGCGGGGTCGTCATTGTGACTCTTTGGGGCCACTTTTAAACTCGCCAGTGCCCCATTGGCCTCGTTGGCCTTCCGTTTCATAGGCTTTTTGCTTTGCTTACCTTTGAGGCATGCGAAGTGAGGAAAAAAAAAAGTTAGGAATGTTCAAGTATCTCTGGGCTCGCGCTTGGACTGTGTCGGAGCCCGGGTGTTTGTCTTTTCCTTGGCCCGCCCCTAGATGCCAGTTCTCCGCAGAGGGGAGGGGGCGAGGTGGGGAGCAGACACAGGAGACTGCCTGACGCCAGCTTTGTGATCGGAAGGAGGAGCACGGGGAAAGCATTTTTATGGATGGCTAATCGCTGACAAGTCTTCCCGTTACTATTCCTTCCTCCTCCCGCCCTTGACCGTGAACATTTGAAATGACAGTTTGGAAATACTACGTTGATTTATTTCTGGGCTGGAGTGGGTACTCCTGAGAAGTAACCTACAAATGATACAAATCCAGTTTGGGGATAAAGTTGTATGTAAATTCTTTACCCGGTAGTTCACAGTGAGATACACACCCACAAGGGCACTGTGGAGTGCTTTGGATGGATCCAGTTTACTAGTACCATTTCGGTGGCTTGCCAGATTTCTTGGATGATCTTTTGGAAATGTAGGTTAGCAAGAAGCGTGGAGGCTGACCGTAAAGTCGTGAGGCATTTAATAATGCTGCCTCCTAAGCAGTAACTGAGCAGAACGTTTGTGGCATCCGTCTGGGAAAGTGAAATGTGACTGCTACAAGCATATCTTCTGCCTTAGCATTCCTCCAAGTGTGAGGGAATGCCTTTGGATGTTTACATTTTAAAAATAGTGATCTATATTTAAGAAGGCATTTAAAATAAAAGCCAAAGACATTCTCAACTCCAAATAGACAAAGATTCAATAAATGAGTTTCCCTGTGCTTGTAGGAAAGCATCAACACGATTTTAGACTGCTTTTAGGTTTGTGGTTATCCAAGGAGGCTTCAGATGAGAAAAGGATGTGACGCTTTATAAATAAGGAGCATTTTAAATACAAGATGACAGAAATTTCAAGTACTGTATCCGAAAAATAACGTTTAGTGGCAATAGTCACCTTCACTGATGGCAAGACAGCTGCCTACCAGACAGCCTTCGGCCTCTTAATGTATTCTGACTCAACCAGCTCCCATTTTTATGCTTGACTGGTTATCTTTGTCAGAGCTGTTTTATGCTTGAGCTCTGTGGTTTCAAACTATGCTTAAGGGAATGCCAACATACTCTTGATCTGAACAAGCTCATTTTTATCTGCAGTGTTTACTAAAAATCAAAGACGTAAACAAATTTTGGGTTAAACCTCTAAGTACTTTAGAATTACCACATCTTTGTCATCAGTCTTTCAAAGTCAACATGAACTATTTGACTTTTCTCCTTTTAAAATCTTTTTTTTAACTTATATTTTCCTAGTTAATGAGTAATCAGAAAATATTCACAGATGTCAACTCTTGCATCTCTGATTGCCCAATACATGGGATGAGAAAGAAGAGTTTTGTTTTGTTTTTTAAATGAAACATTACTAAAGATATCCATATGTAATAAACAACTGGTACACTATTTATCTTTACTAATCATGTGGTCAGTCGGAGGGAAAAAAGTCTGTCCAGAAATTGTTTCAGGAAGATGAAAATATTCAATGTCAGCATGAAAATACTTAATATATTCTCCAAATAGTTTAATTCTGATTAATGAGAGTGCAATATGCGTTGCCAAACTGGAGGGATAGTGTTTCATAAGTGATCGCTATAGCATTAAGGTAACGAGTTTATATCTGACATTCCCTCTGTAATAAATAAGACAGCAGTTTCATCATGTTCTGCTTTAATATGTGGGAAATAATCCTTATCCACAGGATGTACTCTCATTTAAGGGAAGGTAAAGGTTATGACAAATACATGGTTTTTCTGATGTGCCAAACATACTATGCTAAATTTTAAAGCTTTAACGAAGCTTAGTGCAGATTTTCTGTATATTGTTTTTGGACACTTAGAGAGGAATTAAAAAACGGGAAACTGTCCAGAATAAAGCAGTAAATACAGCAGTACGTTGAAACCATGAATCTTCTCAAATAGTTGTAATTTTAGGCTGTTGGATTTATATTTCCTTGGTTACTGTTGCTAGTGAGTTGAAAAGTTATTCTAAAGCAAAAAAAAAAAAAAAAAATGCAAAAAGTAAATTCATAAGTACTTATAATAGTGTGAGTATTTTCACAATGTTTCATGTTATCCTGGTGAATGTCCATGTCCTAAGGACATTAAAAAAATAAACAATTATCCCCTAGTAATAAACTAACCTTTTAAAATAAATATTCCAGTAAGTTATGTGTCTTAAGAAACTTGTATCAACTAAAGTTGTTAGGATTTCAAGATATCTGTTAGCATTAGAAGTCATTATACCCATGAAAACTGGATATTCTTCTTGCCTGGTGGTCTTCATTCTGACACTTCCTACCCCAAAACCATGAGGTGACACCTCAGCTGCACTTGCCTGACTTATATTCTGCTCTCCTTTAGTGTCGGCCTCCTTATGTGTTAGGCTGACTCAAGACCACTTTTCCAGGCTTATCTTCCCAGTCTTTCCCTATTTTATGCTGCAATAAAAATAGCAAATGCTAGTTTCCACACATATCCTGGCTTTCCTCTCCTGTGCACCTTTACCCCACGCTGAGACCTTCCCAGCTTCCCCACCTCCCACCAGATCCTCAAATGTGACTTCTTTATCTTGTATGCCCTGTTCAGGCGCTGCCTTCACTGGACTTTCTGTGATCACCCTGGTCCCAGGTATGTCCTTCTTCGAGCTCCTGTGGCTTTTTGCCTTTTCAACTCTTGTCTGTCTTGTATTAAGTTACTCATAGACTAATTTATTTCTTCCCCTCAGACCGTCCTTACAAGATCCAGGAAGGACGGGACTGTTTCATCTACCTTTTTTATTCCCTAAATGCGGACCACAGTGCCCTTTATGGTACTCTATCAATTAACAACAAATACATGACACATTTTTTCACTGAACCCTTGGTCCCTCCTGAAATAAAATCTGTAAAAGCATTTCATCCATAGGATAAGGTCCATCTTTCAAGAAGCTGGTGTTGAATCTGAGCTGAGGACTTGTTATGAGGCCTGAAATCGCCTCAGCCCAGTTGAGAGCCTGCTTCTCCTGAATATTGTGGCTGAGCTTATTGCATTAGCAATTTTCCATATCAGATTCACTAAATACACAATGGAAGCCATTTAGTAGAAAAACAGATTTTAATGTGATATGGCTACCACAATGAAACACTAATGTGATTCCACAGAAAATTGCTAACACGATATGCTGATCCCCGCCCGCCGCCATAGCCGCATAAAAATTGATACTGTTTTTAGTGTATGTGTTTCAAACTATGCTCACAAAAGGAAAGCAGACTTCTACTGAGATGAGCTGCTGCTTTGTTCACATCGGGTGTATAAAGGGTCTTGTTATCAGCCTTGTCAGAGGCTGAATCTCCTTTCTGTGCCTGGTCATTCTGTTATAGAAAACAGTACTAACTCTCATTTTTAAAATATATCACGTTCTGTGTAATGATCCAGTATTAAAGTTAATATGATGTGAAAAAATAGAATTTGCTTATAAATATCATGCCTGTATAATATATTCAATTGTACCGTTTTAATTGGGAAGCTCTAATCAACTCAAAACCCATTTTTCAAGAATCAAAATGACTCCAATATAAAATTTAAATTCAGAATTTAAAATAAAATGCACAAATATTAAGAAACGGATTGTAGGCCGGGCGTGGTGGCTCACGCTTGTAATCCTAGCACTTTGGGAGGCCCAGGCAGGCAGATCACGAGGTCAGGGGAACGAGACCACGGTGAAACCCCATCTCTACTAAAAATACAAAAAAATTAGCTGGGCATGGTGGCGGGCGCCTGTAGTCCCAGCTACTCGGGAGACTGAGGCAGGACAATGGCGTGAACCTGTGAGGCAGAGCTTGCAGTGAGCCGAGATCGCGCCACTGTACTCCAGCCTGGGCGACAGAGCGAGACTCTGTTTAAAAAAAAAAAAAAAAGGATGGTAGATGTGTGTGTGCACAAGGCTGTAACACTTTAGAAATCATAAGCACTGAAGAGATTACAGTTCTTCCCCCTCACTCCCCAGCCCACATTTAATTCAAAGATAAAAGTTTAACCCAGAGAATAATTGTAAAGGAGACATAGGTAGTTCTGATTTTTCCTATAATGACAATTTTCAATTCCTCTTTTTTAGATATGAAATATCCAAATCTCTCTCTGTCTCATTCTTTGGTGCTCTATTAGCTGATGTCACTGGTGGGGATTATTTTTATGTGAATTTCCCCTTGGGGAAATTTAATACTTAGTATCTGATCACTTCCTTTTCTTTTTCATATTTAATTCTGAGGGACTATAAATAGAAAACATGTACTCCTCAGTCCCAGGGAGAGTTTGGTGCTGCAGTTGTGAAAAGCAATCTTCAGTTTACAAGCACTGGGTGTGCCAGGGATGTCCATTCATTCTAGGACTCCAGTTGCCAGTTTTCTGTCACTGAACGAAGGAATCTGGACAGCATACATGTGGTCTTGGGGCCACTCAAATGTGTTGGTGACATTGGGGATTCTGAGTTGAGGATTCTGATGCCTTAGAGTTTGCAGGTAGTGGAAGTGTGAACACTGTGAGGTAGCCACGTCCTGAACCCACTGACCCCGGGAGCGCATCCCTAGATAGACTGGGCCATTTGCCTTAAATCACTGCTTTAATCTACGGAATATCTTCTTCCATATAGCCTGTTAATTTTTACTTTTAATCTGTTAAAGTGCTTAGAAGCCTATCAAATACAGATTTACTTTGGTTACTGTGTATTTTGATTTGTTTTCACAAAACGCAGTAATTGTGCAGTGGTTAATGTCGTTCTAAAGGATTTTGTCCTAAGTACTTGTGGGCTATGGAAGGTTTACAGCAGATTTGCAGATCTTTTTTAAGAAGCATTTGATGGATGGTAGCATTCAACTGAAGTGCCAGGGGTTGCTTTCTGAATTCTTGTATCTAAATTTAACTGACTTGGTAGTACCACGTTTCAGGAATTAATGGTAACGCAGAAAGGGATTCACAGATTCCATCAGTTTCCCACTTTGTGGCAGAATATTTAACGTCTCTTATCTGTACACTTCATCATAAGTTAATGAATTCATCTTGCTCCTTTCTTTGCTGAGAATCACAGAGTTTGGCTGAGAGAAGGAGTGAGGAAGGAAGAGTAAGTGTTGTTGTTGTTTTTTTTTTTGAGACAGAGTGTCATTCTGTTGCCCAGGCTGGAGTGCAGTGGCACCATCTCTGCTCACTGCAAGCTCCGCCTCCAGGGTTCACACCATTCTCCTGCCTCAACCTACTAAGTAGCTGGGTCTATAGGCACCCACCGCCACGCCCGGCTTATTTTTTGTATTTTTAGTAGAGACTGGGTTTCTCCGTCTTAGCCAAGATGGTCTTGATCTTGTGATCTCGTGATCCGCCCGCCTTGGCCTCCCAAAGTGCTGGGATTACAGGCATGAGCCACCGCGCCCTGCCCAAGAGTAAGTCATTTTAAGGCTTGGGCAGTAGCACTGTTGAGAAGTTCGAGGCACCTAAGTATGGAAAGAGGGTGTTGCAGAAAGCAGATTGGCAGATGCCAAAAGTGGACATCACATATTTGAATTAGTGTTAGCAGTATGCAAGGCACCTGCATTATGAGTTAAGAGGATCCTAGTGAGCTGGCCAGGGCAGTACATCAGCACTCATGACATTGTTTCTAGGGGAAAGTGAATTCCAATTTCCAAATCACTACACAGGATTGAGCACAACTTGTTCATAAAGCGAGACCGCCAGTGATTGATGATATGGGTGATTGTTATTAATGATATAAGTGATTATTAGAAGCCAAGAATGAATATGGTAATGAATATGGACGATGAAAAATGTGTTAAGCTAAAAAGATTTTAGGTCTCATGTGGTTTTCTTTCTCTTGTTTATGCATTTAGTCATTCTTTCTTTGTTTTCTAGTGGAAGTAGAATTTTATTTTTAGGAATAGGAGTTGAATAAAATATTTGTCAAAGACAAACATTTATGGACCTAAATGCTTCCCTTTCAGCTTATTGACTATATGTTTACACAAAACAGTCATTAGGTGTTGGCTGTGTTTGCAAATAGTGACAAGTTAGTATTATTTCAAAGGAGTGGCAGTTTTACTTGCATTCTGTTGTCATTGCATCTAATTTTATTGCAAGATATTCTAAATACACTTCATTTTGTAAAAGTTGTATTGGTTATATCTTGGAGTTTCAAAGTGTTGCAATTTTGTGGGTGTGGGAATCACTTTAGAAGGTGGAACGTGTAAATTTATGGGGCTTGTATAGGATATTCATTCAACCAGTATTGGGGCCTCACAGGCAGTGTAGATATAACAGGCACAGTGAGCTGAGATCGTGCCATTGTACTCCATCCTGGGAAATGAGTGAAACTCTGTCTCAAAAAATAAAATAAAAATAAAAATAAAATTGAGCTTTCCCAAACAGCAGTTCATAACACGGCTTGTTACAGGCCCTGGGGACTACACAACGAAATAAAGTGACAAAAATAAAATCCCAGTCTCCAGGGTTTCATAGCGTAGTTAGCGTGGAAGAGATCAAGAGGCAAATACTAAAATATTTCTCCGGTAGTAAGATGTCTTACCTCCCCGAACTGTAATCTATTTGGGTTTATTTCTCTATTCAGCTGGCCTTGTGAGTCAGTGGCTTCTGCATCAGCAGATTCAACCAACCGCAAATGAAAAATATTTAGGAAAAAAATAAAAATAATACAAATTAAAATAAGATAAAATAAAACCATTTACATAGCATTTACAGTATAGTAGGTATTATAAGTAAGCTAAGATGATTTAAAGTATAAGAAAGGATGTGGTAGGTTATATGCAAATATACCATTTTACACAAGGGACTTGAGCATCCTTGGATTTTGGTGTCTGTGGGCATTCTGGACTGATTTTCCCGTAGATACCTGGGGATGACTGTATTTTTCCTGATACGACTTCCGTATTTTCTGTGTGTGAATTTTTAGTTAGTCTTGTCAAGGATAATGAGAATGATCCCATTTGGGATTTGGGAGGTAAACTAGACGGTAGAGGTAGAATAGAAGAGACATAAACAGGAAGAGATTCTGTCAGGAAGTCCTTATGAGAACTTAGAGATGCTGAGAACATCCCTAGGCCATGGAATTTCATTGCTTACTCAGTCTGTCAGGAGGAGGACCCAGCCTTTGTACAGTTTCCTCCTGTTTTTCCCTGCTATCCTTTACTGGTTCAAGGGTGAGTTTGCATGGCTGGTCCTATAGGAAACCCCACCCAACCCTTTTAGCCAGCCTGGGGCCTCCAGACCACTTTGAGTACACTCCTCTAGGAACTGTTGTAGTAGTGCACCTATTACTTGTCTGATAATAATGTGTTTCGATTGCTCTCTCAATAATGTTATAGAGGAAAGGGACCATGTCTTATCTGGAAATACTCAGCTGCTAGGGTAGTGTCCATTTCATTGTTGATACTTGAACCACTCCACCTTTCACTTCCCTAAATATTTTGGGGTTTCAATGACCCCACCTTTCTTTTCCCTAAATAGGTTGGTTTTTGTAGGGTGAGGTGGAAGGAAGGACAAGGAATTTGGATTTAATCTGCAGGCAAAGGAGAACTATTCAATTTTAACCCATAGTCAAGAGAATTATTAAATGGTTTGAACAGAAGAATCACATGATCAAAGGGGTATTTGGAAGAGTAAAGACAAATTCAAGTGATGTGCATGCTTTTAAATGGCCACAACTCCTAGCTAAGCAATTGACACACCATCTCCACTGCTTCATTCTTCTCTTTAGCAAATAAAAATCCGAGCTTCCCCGGCTGGGCACGGTGGCTTATACCTGCAATCCCAGCACTTTGGGAGGCTGAGGCAGGCAGATCACCTGAGGTTGGGGGTTCAAGACCAGCCTGACCAACATGTAGAAACCCCGTCTCTACTAAAAATACAAAATTAGCTGGGCATGGTGGCACATACCTGTAATCCCAGCTACTGGGGAGGCTGAGGCAGGATAATGGCTTGAGCCTGGGAGGCGGTGGTGGTTGCAGTGAGCTGAGATCGTGCCATTGTACTCCATCCTGGGAAATGAGTGAAACTCTGTCTCAAAAAATAAAATAAAAATAAAATAAAATTGAGCTTTCCCAAACAGCAGTTCTTTTTTTTTTTTTTTTTTTTTTTTT
>NW_016815913.1:1508554-1523947 GCF_001698545.2 Rhinopithecus bieti | reverse complement strand
AATTGCCCACACATCATTAAAATATATATTAAAAAGATTATTTATAGCCATTTAACACTTTGCAAGTATTCACAGACAGGTTGTGCTCTATATAATATTACCTTAAGTAGATAGACTATGCATAGGAAGTAGGGAATGCATTATGTAATTCTGTCTTTCAAAGAAATTTATTGTATCGTGTTAGTAAAGCAATGGGCTTTAGGTTAGAACTTCAATTAATTACATGGGGCTTAATGATACAATAGTTGGCCAGGTGCAGTGGCTCACACCTGTAATCCCAGCACTTTGGGAGGCCAAGCGGGGCAGGAGTTGGAGAGCAGCCTGGACGTGGTGAAAACCCTTCTATGAGAAAAATACAAAAAAAAATGTAGCTGGTCTTGGTGGGGTGTGCCTATAGTCCCAGATACTCAGGAGGCTGCAGGGGGAGGATCTATTGAGCCTGGCAGATTGAGGCTGCAGTGAGCTGTGGTCATGTCACTGCACTCCATCCTGGGTGACAGAACAAGACCCTGTCTCAAAATAGTAATAATGATACTAATAACACAATAGTTAATGATATTAATAAAACTGGATTTTACTTTCATTCATTCAGCATTTATTAATGGCCTCCTGCATGCTAGTTAGGTAGTACAGACCACAGTGTGGCTTGGCTTATGGCCTGGTAGGAGACAAGGTATCTCTGGAGAAAACACTTAACCAAATCTGGGGATTCAAGTGTGGTAAGTGCTGTTGTGAGTGACGGTGCATGGTAGGTGCTGTGGAAGCCCAGAGGAGCGGCAGAGAACTGAGCAGTGCTGTTGCCTGGGGACCTCCAGGGAAGGTTTCCAGGAAGTTGGCTTCCAGCTCTGTTTTAAAGGAGGAGCAGGAAAGATAGAGCTGCACAGGGGCCTTCTGGGCAGGTAGGGATGGGCAAAGGGAGTGAAAAGAGATGAGGCTGGGAATGTAGTCTGGGGAGGCCAGATTGCGAACAGCCTTATTTGAAATTGATGTTACAAGCATCAACTCACAATCCTCACCTTATGATATTTAGTGGGCTTTTAAATGTAAAAATGTATGGATATAGACTAGGGTAGAAATTTGGGGGATTCACTCTTGGTGGTGTACATTCCGTGGGTTTGGACAAGGTGTATCATGACGTGTATCCAGCATGGTAGTATCCGGCAGAGTCATCTCATTGCCCTGCACATCCTCTGTGATCTGTGTTTTCATCCCTCCTTCTTCTCATACTCACTATGGTTTCATCTCTACATTCCAACACAGTGCATTTGAGGATCCTGGAGTCACTGGTAGTTAAATTTTAGTTTAAAGAGATTGTTTTTCATTTTTTTTTTTTGGCACCTTTTAACTCCCACAGTGAAGCCTACAGGAGGAATAAACAGAAGTATTGTTTGATAATATACAATAATATTATCTTAGTTTACAGTTTTCAAATTGCTTTCTCTCACATCCCCTTAGTACTTCTGCACAAAAGGTAGTGACTGTTGTTTCCATTTTACAGAGGAGGAAACAGTATGGAAGTGATTAATTGAAGATGACAGTGATGGCACTAGCACTCAGACTGGAGTCTTCTTCCATTCTTGTGTTTTACTCATTATATCATGTTGCTTCTTGTTTCTGGAAGCATTAAATTGTGGGCCTTCCAAACTTAAATAATAAAATAACACATTTGTGAGGTGGCATACAATGTTTCCAAGAATATGCTGACTATATGTGTGTGTGTGTAAATTATATACAGTTTATTATATGTGTAAAGAATGTAAGTTGCAATACTAGAAACTTACACCGTGATCTCTACAAGGTAGTGTTGGCCTTCTCTTTTATCACTGTTATGTTGGCTTACCATTGAAATGTTTAAATAATTATCTTAATATTCAGACTTACATGCAAAAACATACAGCATTCTAAACCTACCTTAAGTGACCCAAACTATTAGGCATGACCTTTAGACTCCCCTCTTCACTGCTTTAATGCCCATTCTACTTCCTTTCACTACATAGCAAACAGGCAATGGAATAGTGATTCTGTCTTCCAAAGAAGTGATAACGAGCAACAATAAAAACTGTATCTAGTCTCCTTAATTTAAAAAACAATTCAGAATCTCCGGTGAAACTTTAAAAATGATATCCAATCAACAGAAACATTCTAGCCAAAAAATCAAACTGTACGAGTGGCCAAGAGAACTGTATCTCAGAGATGTAAGTAAACGTAGACCAAGGCTTCCCCAGTGGCTTTTTAAGTATAAATTCCTGTGACATCTGCTTACCATAGTACTTCATGCCATGAGCACAAGGCTGCCTGGTAAACCAAGAGTCTTCATTTGGGCCACATATATCCCTTTTAGTCATGGCCTTCGGTTTCATGTGAAATCCAGTGTTTATATAAAAAATCATGCTGTTGTTGGAGAGTTTCTGATTTTACAATGAGATTGTTTGTGTTTTGTATGTGTTGTTTCTCCTCCCACCATAATTAGTTGTTTAGTTGCTAATTTATTTATTTTTTTTTTCATTTTTTTTTTTTTTTTTTTGAGACGGAGTCTCGCTCTGTCGCCCGGCTGGACTGCAGTGGCCGGATCTCAGCTCACTGCAAGCTCTGCCTCCCGGGTTTACGCCATTCTCCTGCCTCAGCCTCCCGAGTAGCTGGGACTACAGGCGCCGCCACGTCGCCCGGCTAGCTTTTTGTATTTTTTAGTAGAGACGGGGTTTCACCGTGTTAGCCAGGATGGCTAATTTATTTTTATTTTCACTTCTTTGTTTTTCCTTTTGACTATTTTATCAGATGAAACTCAAGCAATTATTGTGTGCCTTCCTCTGGGCCACAGTATGCCCAAATTCAGGAGTGATGATAATGTATTTTTAAAATGAACTTCAAATATTCATGTATTTAGTTGTGTGTCGTAAAGTAAATTCATTTAACCCAATAATATTTTTATGTAGTAGATTCTATTCTGTTGTATTCCTATTCCAGGAAGGATCATAAAGTCAGTTTTATGAAAGAATGAATTTCAAATTTTGTGAACTTTTCAATTGATTTGAAGTCATGGAGACTCTGGGGTATTAGTAAAATTTAGCATGACAGAAATTTGTGTTTCTTATTTCAGAATGCTCGCAGTTGTTGAATCTAGGAGTGTTTGTTGTATTTAATTATTTGTTTTGACAAGAAATTTTATAGTTTGCATTACAAGGGTAACTTGTTCTGGGAAAAGCTGAATAATACTGATTCATGGCGTATAACATTGCTGTTGGATGGTTGTGAAATAGAAAATAGATTTCATTAAAAAAAGATTCCTCTAGAGATTGTTCCATATTTTCTCCCCTTTTTAGTGAAGAAGCAAATGTTATTTGAAAAACAGTACTTTCTTCTCCCCTCAAAACCACCACCATCAGAGAAAATGGATATGTTTACATGAATCGGCAGTAAGTAGAAGAAAGGATCTGAAAGGCAGCCTGCCAGGGATCTCATGGGGCTGGCTGTCCTTCAGAGAGGGTGGGCTGCTGAAAGGAGGTTAACCTATGTAACTGGGTCTGGATGAGTGTGAAGATTTCCCAGCATTTTACCTTATCAGGGATTCTGTTTTCTTCCAAGGCTTCCAGGCACCGATGGCACGTTATTTTCCACCTGAAAAATTAGAGTTTATTAAAATACCTCTAATTTGGCAGAGGGAGAAACTCCATTTGTAAAATCCCTTGAAGGTAGTGATGAAGCAAATTATTATAACATTTGGATAGGATTTTCCTTCATTGTGGTAAAATATAAATAGTAATACAATTTACCGTTTTAACATTTATTTATTTATTTATTTTTAGAGTCAGGGTCTTGCTCTGTCACCCAGGCTGGAGTGCAGTAGTGCAGTCATAGCTCATTGCATCCTCAGACTCCCGTGCTCAAGCCATCCTCTTGCCTCAGCCTCCTGAGTAGCTGGGACTGCAGGTGGGTGCCACCACGCCTGGCTAATTAAAAAAAAAAAAAAAAAAAAAAAAAACTTTTGTAGAGATGGGATCTCGCTCTGTTGCCCAAGCTAGTCTTGTACTTCTGGCCTCAAGCAATCTTTCCACCTGGCCTCCTAAAGCCCTGGGATCACAGACATGAACCACTGCACACGGCCTCATTTTCAACATTTTCAAGCATATAGTTCAGTGGCATTAAGCACATTCATGTTGATGTACAGCTACCAACACTATCCATTGCCAGAACTTTTCATCTTCCCAAACTGAAACTCTGTATCATTTAAACAATAGTCCCCATTTTCCCCTTCTCTTAGCCTGTGGTAACCTTCATTCTACTTTCTTCTCTATGAATTTCCCTCTTCTAGATATTTCGTATAAGTAAGTGGAATCATGCATTATTTGCCTTTCTGTGTCTGGCTTATTGCACTCAGCATAATCTTTCGAAGGTTCATCCACGTTGTAGCATGTGTCAAAATTATTCCTTTTTAATGGTTGTGTAATATTTTGTTGTGTATATATAAGAATTTGTTCATCCATTCATTTGTTGATAGATGTTTAGGTTGTTTTCACTTTTTGGCTATTGTAAATAATGCTGCTATGAACGTTGAGTACCTATTTTCATGTTTTTGGTGTATAATTAGGAGTGCAGTTACTGGGTCACATGATAATTCTACATTTACTTTTTTGAGGAGCTACCAAACTCGCTCCCACATCTGCTAAGCCATTTTACATTCTCATCAACAATGTGCAAATTTTTTCACATTCTTGATTTTTTCCACATTGTTGCCGACTCTTGTTATTTTCTGTTTTGTTGACAGGAGCCATCGTAGTGGATATGAAGTGGTACCTTGTGATTTTGGTTGGAATTCATTCCCCTAATAACTAATGATGTTGAACCTCCTTTTATGTGCTTATTTGCCATTTGTATATCGTCTTTGGAGAAGTGTCTATTCAAGTGGTTTGCCCCTTTTGAATTGGGTGGTTGATTTTTTGTTGTTGTTGAGTTGTAAGAATTTTTAAATATATTCTGTTAACTTTTTTGGGTTTTGCCTCAATTTCCTGGTGATTAGATATATTCTGGATATGTATCCCTTGTCAGAAGTGTGATTTGCATAGAATATGGTTTTTAGTGGGATGTTTCTCAAGAAACTACACTTTTTTTCACCTATTTGTGTGTCTTTTCACATCTAAGATAATTACTTCTGTGGAATTCCATAACATATGGTCATGCAAATAAAAGGAATAAAACATTTTAAAATTTCCTGTTTCTAAAACCCACCAACTTTTGTACACATTAATTTTAAATAAATCATGGTTAGAATAAAAGATACCTAGCCAGCATAAGAGATAACAGTCCAGTGTGTGATATAACATTCAATGACACAGCATTTATTCTTCAAATGAAATTTGAAGGGCCATTTGGCCTTTGTAGCTGTAGAAATTTGATCAGTGAAGAAAAGTTAGCTGCCATTCCTTAGAGTCTTTGTTATTTTTCCCTTAGTGTTCTCCTTATTTAAAACTTTAGTTTGAATTAAAAGAGTTGTAAAGCATGTAGATTAGAAATAAGAATTTTTGGCCAGGCGCAGTGGCTCATACTTGTAATACTAGTACTGTGGGAGGCTGAAGCGGGAGGATTGCTTGAGACATAGCAAGAAAATATAGCGAGACCCCATCTCTATTTTCAAAACACTAAACAAAACTTTTTAAAAATATAACAAAGGGTGCCTGTAATCCCAGCACTTTGGGAGGCCGAGGTGGGCAGATCACTAGCCAGGAGACCGGCCTGGCTAACATGGTGAAACCCCGTCTCTACTAAAAATACAAAAAATTAGCTGGGCGTGGTGGTGGGCGCCTGTAGTCCCAGCTACTTTGGAGGCTGAGGCAGGAGAATGGCGTGAACCCGGGAGGCAGAGCTGGCAGTGAGCCGAGATCTCGCCACTGCACCCCAGTCTGGGCGACAGAGCGAGACTCCTTCTCAAAAAAAATAAAAATAAAAAAAAACAAAGAATATAAGATTTTTTTTGAGACAGGGTCTTGCCCTTTTATCTAGGCTGGAGTGCCATTGCACAATCTCAGCTCACAGCAGTCTCAATTCCCAAGCCTCAAGTGATCCTCCCACCTCAGCCTTCCTAGAAGCTGAGACTATAGGCCTGCAGAACCACACCTGGCTAATTTTTATTTTTTGTTTTTGTTTTTTGTTTTTTTTTGTAGAGATGGGGTTTGGCCATGTTGCCCAGGCTGGTCTCGAACTCCTGGGCTCAAGCCATCCGCCCACCTCGGCCTTCCAAAGTGCTGGGATTATAGGCGTGAGCCACCGTGTCTGGCTGGAAATAAGAATTTTTAAAACGGCTCCAGTTCTGCCTTTGTCATATTGGTATATTGATTAGTAGTACTGAAAATCTGGCAGTAACTGTAACTAAGAAAAGAAGATATTCAAAAGAAGTGTAAGACCTTTTGAACAGGATAAGAATGATTAAGATTTTCAGGAAGAGTGAATTACAACAGAGAAAGAATGGGAGTGGGGTAAAACAACCAGAAGTCGATTTCAAGTACTTAAAGTCTAGATGAGGGTTTCTCAACCTCAACTTTTTTGGCATTTGGAGCCCGATCATTCTCGGGGCTGTCCTCTAACTTGTAGGATGCTTATCAGCATCCCTGGCCTCTGCCTACTAGAGGCCAGTGGCACCTCCCTCCCCCAGTTACAACAACCAAAAATTTCTCCAGGCATTGCCAAATGTCCCGTGGGGGTCAAAATCATCTCTGTCTTCCCTCAGTGGTCAAGTGATAAGAGCCTGAGCTGAGTTCTAATGGCAGAATGGTGGTAAAAGGATGAAAACAAGTGAAATCTCAAGTAAAGGAAAAGAGAATTATCAATAATTAATATGTATGAAGCTTTTACTGTATCCTAGGCACCGCTGGGTGCTATAGTCATTTCACATAAATAATAGGAATTTATTGAACACCTCTTTTATGGGAGAGATTGGAGCTACAGAAATGAGTAAAATACTTGCTGTCTTCAAAGGCTTTGTTGTTCAATAAAGAGACAAATGGACAATAAGTGGTAGTCCCAAGTGAAAATAGAAATATGTACAAGGTACTAACTGAGCAGATAATTTTATTTGGGGAAGTCACAGAGTCCTGGGATGTCTGAGCTGTGGTTGAAGGATGAGTAGCAGTGTTGCCCCTTAGAGTGGGTTTTGCAGATGAGGTAATAAATGGCCTGAGGCAATGTATTTGCCCATAGCCTTTTAGTGGCTGAATTGAAGACCAAGCAGGTGGCAAAGCTGTCTCCAGACTGTCACTGCCGTCCAGGGAATAAAAGGCCCAGACCATAATTAAGGCTGTGATGATTGCATAGGGCAATTATATATTTTCCCTGAGGCTTGAGTGCAGCGATTCGCACCTGGCAAATCCCAGAGCTATGCAATTTTAGTGACAGTTTATACACTTCACATATTGTTGTAAATCATTATCCGGGCAAGGAAGATCAAGAGTCGCATATCTAACTCCCACCAGGTATCAGACTGCCTGGCAAGTTACATTGATGACACATTGTTGATTTTGAAAAAATCAAGTAAGAGGTACGCTTGCATCCTCTGCTTAACAGTTTCTTTATTAACCAGTAGTAGGTGTGGTGTAATGGAACCTGGAAACAGATGGGACCATATGGCTTGATTTGTGGAGTGGCAATATATTGCTTAATCTCTTACATAGCAGTATTTGCTATGTAAGACAAATAGTTATTCAGTGGCAGTTTACATAATACATATTAACAGTAGGGTGCTCTTTGGACTTCCATAATTATTTATATTTTAAATATTTTACATTGGAAAAGAAAGTAGTATGCATCACAGAAAATTGCTAATGAATTTCTTAAGCTGCATCACGTGTGCCCTGTAATGCTGCTTTTTCTTCACTGGCTTCTGTTCCATTAGGAACAGTAATGTTCAGACTTGCTGATGTCACTGCCCAGTTATTTAATTTGACTAAAAGTGATAAGTGTGATAATTGTGTTTATTTAAGATTTTGTTCAGAATGTTTTTAAAAAGGTCACTATGTTACTTCTGCATTATATATAATATGATATGATTGTAAAATTATATTAACTTATCAGGAAGAATTACTTGTATACCCTAAAAGTTTTGGAGACTTTTGAGATAAGATGCAAAAGCTGTTTTCCCTCTTGGTTCAAAGAAAACAGTTCATTCCATTCCATTTCATTGTTATTCATTCCATTTCATCTTACCTGATGTTTTATTTTTGAAAAAAAATTTGTTTAATGTGATAGTTACTAAATGATTTTTAGTTTTGGTACATTTGAAATACTGAAGACTGACTTGCACACAAGAATAGCTGCTGCTGTTTGCCTACTCTGCCAATGAAGCCTTGAAGCGGCCCCCCCTCAAGGCTGTGCGTGGTGGTTCATGACTGTAATCCCAGCACTTTGGGAGGCCGAGGCAGGCGGTTCATGAGGTCAGGAGTTCGAGACCAGCCTGACCAATGTGGTGAAACCCTGTCTCTACAAAAAATATAAAAATTAGCCAGGTGTGGTGGCACGTGCCTGTAATCCCAGCTATGCTGGAGGCTGAGGCAGGAGGATCTCTTGAACCAGGGAGGAGGAGGTTGCAGTGAGCAGAGATCATATCACTGCACTTCAGCCTAGGTGACAGAGCGAGACTCTGTCTCAAAAAAAAAAAAAAAAAAAGAAAAAAAGAAAGGGCTCCTTGACACTAGATCCCAAGGTCTAGACCTCCCCTCCTCCCTGCCATTTAAACTCCTCTTTGACAGAAATTGCTCAGCCATGGTATTTTCTTCCATGCCTCTTATACTCCCATCCTCACGCATATCTCAGCTGTGGATGACTTTATCTTTTTGGCAGCCCACTCATTCATTTAGCAAACATCAAACACATAATATGTGTCAGCCTCTATTCTAGGTGCTAGGGTACAGTGGTGAACAAAATGGACAAAAGTCCATATCCTAATTGAGGCTGTATTGTGCTAGGAAAAGAGACAATAAATAATTTTTAAAAAGTAAAATACAGCATAACATTGAAAAAGAAGAACAGGACTGGGCGCAGTGGCTCACGCCTGTAATCCCAGCACTTTGGGAGGCTAAGAGGGGTGGATCACGAGGCCAGGAGTTCGAGACCAGCCTGGCCAACATGGTGAAACCCCGTCTCTACTAAAAATACAAAAATTAGCTGGGCATGGTGGTGTGTGCCTGTAATTCCAGCTACTCAGGAGGTTGAGGCAGGAGAATCGCTTGAACTTGGGAGGTGGAGGTTGCAGTGAGCCGAGATCACGCCACTGCACTCCAACCTGGATGACAGAGTAAGACTCCATCTCAAAAAATAAAAATAAAAATAAAATAAGATAGGGAAGGCTTCATTGAGATATTTGAGTAAAGTCCCAAAGCAGATGAGGGCAGCAGCTACGTGTATACTAACAAGAAGAGCATTGGAAAAGCAGTAAGTGCTTTGAAGTAGTTGCATTGAGGGAAAGTAAGGAGGCATTTGTGGCAGGAGTAGAGAGAGCGGGGGAGAGTACAAGGAAAAGAAGGCAGGAAGGTAACAGGGATTTGTGCTCAAGCAGGATCATTCTAATATGCCACTAGTACTAAGAAGTAGTGGTGTAGGCCATTGTAAGGCTTCTGGCTTTTATTTAGAGTGAATCAAACCTTTGGAGAGTTTGAAGCAGGGAAAGATTGTAACCTGACTTATGTTTTAATTGGGTCAACATGGCTGTTGTGATATGAATAGAGGGACGAGTGTAAAGCAGGGAGACCATAGAAGGCTACTTTAATAATTCAATAAAATGTTCTGCTTTTGCTTTTCATATACTATCTATCTCATCCAAACTATATAGTTTCCTTTTCCCCTTATATGCTGATAAATTTAGGATTCCATCCTTCAGTTCAGCCTCTCCTTTGAGCTCCAGACCCTGAACCCACCTACCAACTTAATTCCATTTTGATATCGTACTTCTCCCAACTCTCTCTCCAGCTCACTACCTCAGACTCAATAAATCCAAGATGGATGTCTTTGCGTCTATGTTACCCCCTACTTCATTTTGTTCCTCCTGAATTTGTCATTTTGATGAATGGCATGCCCAGGTGCCCAAGAAATCTGGACTCTTCCTACTTTACTGATTCCTAATCAATAGTCAAGATTTTGCGATATTCTACATACTTTTTCATATAAATTTTAAAGTCACCCTATCAACATATACAAAAAAGTACTGCAAGGAATTTGGTCAAAATGGCATGGAATCTGTAGATCGATTTGGGGAGAACCGAAATCCTAACGTTACTGATTTTGCACATCCATGAACATGGTATATTTCTCTATTTAATTTCTTTCTGCAGTGTTTTGCATCTGTCGTTTTCGAGTTCTCCCCCACCGCCCCACCTGTTTTTGGTTAAATTTATTTCTAAGTGTTTTATGGTTTTGAACTATTGTAAATGTTTTCACTTTTAATTTTCCATTTGTTTGCTGCTGGTAAATAGGAGTGTAATTGTTTTTGTACATTTACCTTGTATCCTGCAATTGCTAAATTCACTAATTAGTTTCAACAATTTTTTCAAAAAAATTTTTTTTGTAGATTTCTTTAGGATTTCCTTACTTTGTTCTTTCTGTTGCCTGTGAATACAGAAAATTTTACATTTTCATTTCTAATCTGTATGCTTGTTTTTGGTTTTGTTTGTTTGCTTTATTGCACTGGTTAAGACATCCATATAATTATGAATAGCAGTGGTGAGAGTGGATTTCTGTGCTTTGTTTCCATTCTTAGGAGAAGTATGCAGTATTTCACCACTAATTCTTATGTTAGCTGTAGGTTGTAGTTACACTTACAGATTGTGGAAGTTTCCTTCTATTTCTAGTTTGGTGAGAATTAATTTTTAAAACTCATGAATGGGTATTAAATAGTGTCAAATGTTTTTTTCTGCCTCTATTAAGATGATAGTATGGCATTTCTCCTTTATTTTATTAGTATGGTGAAACATGCTAATTTGTTTTCAAATTTAATACCAGTTTTGCATTTCTGTGATAAACTTTATTTTGTCAAAATGTGTGTTAGTCCTTTTTCTACTGCTGGGTGTGATTTGCTAATATTTTGTTAAGGATATGTACATCTGTTTTTCTGACTACTATTTATCTGTGTTTTCTTTTTTCTTCTAATATCTTACAAGATTTTTGCATCAGGGTTATGCTGGCCTCATAAAATTATTTGGGAACTGTTTGCTCCTTTGTATTCTGAAGAGTTGGTGTATAATTTCTTCTTTAAATGTTTGATAGGGTTCTCCAGTAAAATCATATGGGCCTGGTGATTTTTCCTGGAAAAGTTTTAAATTGTGAATTCAATTTCTTTAATATATATAAAGCAGTTCAAATTTCCATCTTTCTGTATAGACCAATTATGTTACCTACCCCTAATAAGGGTAACCCGCACCCTTATTAAGACGTAGGACATTTCTGTTACCTTGGAATGTTCCCACTAACGAACTTTGGGTAAATAGCTCCTTGTAAGTAATGAACTGCATGAATTGAGCAATTATAACTGAAAATGCAAATGCATTATACGTTTTTTACCCAATCAAGTAAGAGGTTTCTTTCATTAGCAGTTTTCAAAAGATAGGAATTTTCTATGTTTTCTCTTTATGAAAATCAGGTTATCAAATCCTGCATTGTTATTTTTTATTTAGGAAGATGTTGACTTTCTAATCTCCTCTGAAGATATCCCACCTTTTGTCAGTTGATGCCAGTTTTCAAATAGACAGTCATGAATATATTGTAGATTTCATGTACTGTGGGAGACTCTCTTGTATAGGAGGTTGAGCTTAAGCAGAAAGGTCTTTGCCACAGTATGGAATACTACGAAGCAGTTAGCAAGAATGAAGTAGATTTATGTCCTGTTACAGAAAATATCCTCAAGCAAGTTGCAGAATGCTTAAATCTCTTTAAAAAATCAAACTAATGCTATATTTTTTTGTAAGGACTTCAATATGTGAGGATATGCAGAGTGAAATATCTATAAATAAGTCCAAGCTAATTTTAGTAGTCACACCAAAGAGTGCATAAGGATTTGGGGACTGTGGCTGATGGTCAGATGAGATTTAACCTGATCTATAATGTTTGAATTTTCATAGGAATAGCAGATTACTCTAGAACTTACGTAATTAGAACTGTAAAGGGCTGTGGCAGATTTATTGATGACTGGAGTGAAAATGCCTCTAGATTTTGTTTTGTTTTGTTTTAGCAATTACTGTGAAGCTGTTAAAAATCAGCTTATAAAATCTACACAAAGAGTGTTCTAAATTTTTTTTTTTCAAATTATGGCATAAAAAAGTATTGCAAGTAAAGTTCAGATGCAACTTAGAATTCAAATAAAAGTTGGATATTACTCTTGGTACCTCAAAACTTTAAAACCATTAAGTACTTAACAACATGAAAATGCTTGGAGTATACCATTCATTGAAATAGGCAGAATATAAGATATATCTATAAATGAATTATTTACAAATGTTTATTTAGAAAAAAATACACAAAAATGTTAATAGTGATATCTCTGGGTGGATAAACAGTGATTCTTTGAGCCTTCTTTTTTAGGCACTTTTCCATAATTTTCTAGTGTTTTTGGTTTGTTTTTCATTCACACAAATTTCTGAAAAGGGAAGAGAAGAAAGAAAATTCTTAGCATTTATAGGCATGCTACAGGGAGGTCTGGTACTTTTTAACAGGAGAATGGTAGGATCAGATATGCATTTTGGAAGTCTGGCAATTTGTGGAAGAGATTTGGGAGGTCTGGAGGGAGATCAAGAAGATGGAGAGGAAGAGTTGTTTTTGAAGGATGTTTAGTAAATAAAAAATCGGCCGGGTCTGGTGCCTCACACCTGTAAGCCCAACACTTTGGGAGGTTGAGGTGGGTGGATTGCTGGAGCCAAGGAGTGCGAAACCAGCCTAGGAAACGTAGAGAGACCTTGTCTCTACAATAAATCAAAAATTAGCTGGGCATGGTGGCATGTGCCTATAGTCCCACCTACTCGGGAGGCTGAGGTTGGAGGATTGCTTGAGCCTGGGAGGCAGAGGTTGCAGTGAGCCGAGATCGTGCCACTGCATTTCAGCCTGGGCAACAGAGTGAGACTCTGTCTGAAATAAATAAATAAATAAATAAATAAATAAGTAAGTAAGTAAGTAAGAAAAACTCAACTGGATTGGCAACAGGGTGGGTGGGAGTAGAATGAAAGAATAAGGGAGAGGTTAATTTTCTGCCCTTAAATTTGACAATTTAAAACTAAGTCTTTTCAAATGTATTTTGTAACTGCACATTCCTTCTGATTTTAGGTAACATAAATAGGAAACTGCAATTCTTCCCTTTCTGTGACAATAACTCAAGCCTCTGCTTAGGTGGAAATCACAATTTCAGGCTGACTTGGAAAATGCTATTTATTTCAAGTAGATTAATATCTGAATATAAAAACTATGATGCAAATCCTTCTAATGTCTTCCGCCTGAGTAGCTTCACTGGGTAACAGTCTTAGGCCAACTTAAAAAAAAGTACTGAATTTCCTATGATTAGGATTCAAAACTTAATGTGTGTGCAGCCATTAGCAAAGCAATTTCTCTCCAAATATTGAAATTCACATTGAACGCATCTTTCTCTGAAATTCTGCTTAATTTCTATTTAACAATTACCTAAATCTAAAAGATCTTGTGATTATTGATCAGAATCAGGATTTATGCTAAATCAGTGGTTCTCTGCAGAGGGTGACAGGAGATATTTGACAATGTCTGGAGACATTTTTGGTTGTCGTCACAATTTGGTGGGAATGTGTGCTACTGGCATCTATAGGTAGAGGCCAAGGATGCTGCTAAATACCCTGTAACGCACAGGACATCCCCTCCACACAAATCTAGCTTCAAATGTCATTAGTGCTGAGGTTGAGAAACCTCTAGACCTTTAGATGGATACAGAGATGCAAGTGAGCTCACGTTTTAGTAAGGGACTAATGGGTTTCTTCTTAGTCATGTCTAAGAGGATAGATATATCCACATCACAGGGTTGTTTACAGTTAAGGAAATCATTGATACGTGTGAGTGTAGAAATTTGGGACTTACTAGAAAAGGGGTGAACTGGGAACATTGAGGATGATGTAGATTCGAGGATTTAGGGTTGATGGAGTGGTGGAGGAATCTAACTGGTTAATGTAACCTAAAGCTGACAGGTGCTGGCTGGAACTGACTGCAGGAGATTGAGGTGAGTGTTAAGTAAACAGGCAGTTTGGAGCCCCTCACTACCAGACAATTCAGGGAAAACTGATAGCCCTCCTTGCCATGAAAGTGAAGGAGAGTGTGACATAAGTGAATTTGTCATAAATTATGACCAAGTAGTGTTCTTGGGGTGTGAGATGTTTCTACAAGGGCTGGTTCACTGCTGTCTTTTTCATGGCATCATTTGCATGTCTCAGTGAGATGTCACTTGGGGGCTAAAGGAACCACAGGCTCCAGGGAAAGTAGGGTTCTCCACAGGGACCTCAATCAGCATGATGCCACATAGGGTAAGTTACATATGAGAAGTACAAAGCATCGGGCAGGGGATCAGGAGAACTCCATGGAGGTGACTGGACCTAGAAGAGGGGACAGGAAGAGGTCAGGAAGCAGAAAGACAGGAATGAAGATACAGAGCCAGGAAAGAGTTTTCAGTCTATAACAAATAATTTCATTCTTGGGCTACTCACTAGTTGTTCCATGTGTTAGTTTTGTAACTTTATGAGTTGTTGTATTAGTCTGTTCTCACACTGCTGATAAAGACATACCAGAGACTGAGTAATTTATAAGGAAAAAGAGGCTTAATGGACTCATAGTTCTACATGGCTGAAGAGACCTCACAATCATGGCAGAAGGCAAAAGGCATGTCTTACATGGCGGCAGACGAGAGAATGAGAGCCAAGTGAAAGAAACTGCTTAGAAAACCATCAGATCTCATTAGACTTACTCACTACCAAGAGAACAGTATGAGGGAAACTGCCCTCATGATTCAATTATCTCTCCAGCTCCCTCCCACAACATGTGGGAATTATGGGAGTTCCAATTCAAGATGAGATTTGTGTGGGGATGTAGCCAAACCATATCAAACCATAGTGGTTGTCCAATAAATATTGTTCTTAACCTTACTCATTGTTCTAAGGCTCTTCTACTTATGGATTAAGATTCTTATTTTTTCTTAATCTTTGAACATTTGTTGAACTTATATCTGGTAAGAAATATTGTTAACAGCAGGGACCATGTTATATAAAATCATCTAGGATTTTGTTTTAAATTAATTAAGATATTTTGTAATATTTGATACATTCAAAAGAATATGTAGCAGACTTACAAAAGTTATGATGGAATATTATAATAATACAACATATAATATAATATAATATAATATAATATAATATAATATAA
>NW_016815913.1:1495232-1508406 GCF_001698545.2 Rhinopithecus bieti | reverse complement strand
GACCATGTTATATAAAATCATCTAGGATTTTGTTTTAAATTAATTAAGATATTTTGTAATATTTGATACATTCAAAAGAATATGTAGCAGACTTACAAAAGTTATGATGGAATATTATAATAATACAACATATAATATAATATAATATAATATAATATAATATAATATAACAGTATAACATACTAATGCCACATCTTCCTGTTGGGCTAATCCCCTGCCTTCTGCTCAGAAACATTAATTTCCGAATTTTGTGTTTTTATTGTCTTGATTTTTACAATGAAATTTAATCACATGTGTATCTCTAGGATATTTAGTTTTATTTGTTTTTAAACTTTATCAGAGTGGTTTCATACTCTATGTCATCTTCTAGGCTCTGCTGTTTTTCACTAAATGTTATATTTCTAAGATTAATCTTTGTGGATATCATTAATATGTTTTTATTACTATATGAAATTCAGTTGTAAGATTATTTCATCATTTATTTATCCATCCTCTAGTCAATGGATATTTGAGTTATTTCCAGATTTTTGCTGTTTTGAATAATGCTGCTATGAATATTCTAGTATGTATAGTGGTTTCTTTATACATATATATATATATATATTCATTTATTTTTTACTCAACTTCGCCTTCACAGAATATGTACATAGTTTCTTTAGCGAAGTGGCTTTCAATTTTAAAAAAAACTATAATCCAATAGGACGTATACACAAATACCTCTATGCGTCTCTTCAAAACTTCAAGAAATAGTATTTTCCCTACTATCAACAATGACTGATAAAATCTAGTCCATTTTTAAAAATGCTGGTTGAGATCCAATGAATTTGTTTCATTAGTCATTTCTACCTGAGGTTTGGAAACTAGCCTAGGTTATATACTTTGTTGTGGAGTTACTATGTCTTATACAAATTTCAACTTTACAAGATAATGGCAAATTATTTCCAAAGTTCTTGAACTGAATATTTCTACAAATTCTTATTTTTCACATTCTTATCAACACTTGCCAATCCAGACCAAATTTAAGTTTTCTACAAGAAGTCTATTAAGTTAGTAAATTATATGACTATATTTTAATGATTTTTACTTATGTTCTAATTTTATAACTAAACATTTCTGACCCAACAAAGTGCCAGTGTTTCGAGAAGACTGGAGAATGCTGAGTTGTCCTATATTCTGTTTGAGATTTTACATAGGAATGACTTCACATTTTCTTTTCTTAAAAGTACTTCTTGCTTATTATTCTCTTTGCTTTGCCTCTCAAGGTTACAACTATTGATCTATCTCAGTTGTGGCTTTGTGCTGGATTATTTTAAAGTTAAGCATCACTGATAAGTTATCGGCTTAGTAAAACTTAAACCTACTGAGAAAACAGCTCCATCGTTCCTGATGTAGTCTGACCCATTTCACTCAGAAGACTGGAATGTTTATGGACAGTTGGTGCTGTCAACTTTAAAGCACAAAGGATGGTTAAATTTATACAAGCAGGTGGTTTAGTGGAAAGTTTTGGTTGATTTTGTCAAAACGTGGTTTTTAATATCTGAAGCAACACAGGACGAACTTAGTGTAGTTAGTTCGTGGGCTTTGCCACAATTTTTAAGGTTGAGAATGTCTTTCCTGATATTTTCTTTGCACTTGCTAGGGTGGTGCTTTGGTAGGCTGGTGTATCCTGTCTTGGTTTTTGCTGTGTTTCATGACTCCTTAGCACCTAAAAATCTACTTGTTCATCTACATTCAGTGACTAAACTGACATAGGAAGAATTTTTGCTCTGCATGGTGACCAACTTCATTACTCATGGGTATCCACCATGACTTCGTAAGGTTCTTTCCTTACATTTGACCTGAGTGGCTCCAGTTTAAGTTTTCAAGTCAGTGGTACCATGAAGCCTAGTCACCCATTAATACCATTTTCTGTATATTTCAACAATACTGCCATCGTCATTGACAAAAATATTTCAACATGGTCTTGTACTCTGTCATTTTCTGTGTGTTTTTCTGGCTTGAGAAGGTACAGAGCTCATTAGGATGGATGGGCTCACCCTTACTCCAGGACAGATTCAGTTTTTGGTTTTGTTTTGTTTTTAATTTCTGAAATTCTTTCCCAACCTTAAGAATCCAAACTGCAGATCTAAAGAAGTGCTTGTTTGTGTGGTGGGACTGTAGCATTTAACAGATGCCAGATGGAAGGAGCAGATAAATGATAGTGCAGCAGGATTAGGGCTGTAATTGCTGTCATTTCCTCAGTTACACCATAACTACATTTTCAGACTTCCACCTGGAGAAAACTGTAGCAAGTTGGATTAGCCCAAGCTTATGCCCTAGGGTCCATCCAGCTCTGACCTAGGGAACAGGGAAGCTGTCCTGTGGGTGCCAGTTACAGATTCTGGGGCTTACCGGGCTGGGTGTAATGAAGAAAATACATTCCTTCTGGCCTGGCCCAGAAGAGTTTTAGACTCTCTACAATGAAATCACTCTATTGCCAACTACGTTTAAAATAAAAACAAAATAAAACAAAGCAATACGTCTCCCCCCTTACCTAGTAAACCATTTACTAAGGCCAGAAGTAGCACCTCCCCAATCTTTTATTACGTTTTTAAGACTCTGAATATTTGAAGCAGGCTAATGGCATCATATCCTTAGAGTTCTTATTCCATAGGCAATGGAGATTTTGAATCTGGGAAAGTATAGCTCATGGCACAGCACCCAGTGCATGGATAGAGTCTCAATAAATACTTGTTGACTGAATCAAAAATGAATGAAAGTGTTGAGAAGTATGTCAGGATGGCTTCCCCAAGGAGGTTTTAAAGGGCTTTTAGAGATACTCTCTACTCCTAAGCACAAGGAAAGATAGTAACTTGTTTTTAGTAGGACTAGGCAAAATGGCCATTCATTCTTCTTAGGATTTGTATTTCTCAGAGGACCAAAGCGGGAAGGAGGAAAAGTGAAAGATCATTTGTTGGGTTTACTACCATGAACTACAGGCTGGGGTGAATTTAATACATTTTCTGATAAGCTCCATAAAAGTGACTTGTGAGTTAGCATATGAGAGATTCTGAATGAAAAATAGGGAACGTTTTGAAGAGCATACTCTGTATTCTGTGTGGTGTGTCTGTGATGCACTGTTGCTGCTCTGCCACCAGCTCACATTCCTCCTGTTTTGGCTGAACAGCATTGATTTTGAGAGAGAGATAGGGGTCACAGGGGTGGGGAGAGGGGAGAGTGGGGGTTGAGAAGGGGAGGGAGAGAGGGCACGGGTGCATGCATGTGTGGTTGGAGGGGAGCTCATTTCTCTGGTTCCTAAACAGTCATCAGAGTTTAAAAAGGGCATCCAGACTCTTGAGGTGACTTTACAACAATGAGAAGAAAGTTGAATGTGTCTAGTTACCTACAAAGCCAATTTTAAACACCTACTTTAAACAAAGAGAAATATCTCTTCCAAATTTAAGCTAAGCTTTTCCACCTGGGTATCTTCTGATATTTAGAAAAATACAATTTATCTGTTTTCTGAAGGACATGCTGGGAACATTGAAAAAAACTGGTTCATTGACTACATCAGTAAAATATTATTTGCTGTATTGTTTACCAAAAAGCTGGAACAGTTGTATAATTCTTAAAGTTTTAAGGATGCTTAGTGTTTTGATGGGCAAAGAGTTGTAAAGTATCTTCAAAACTAATTTGATTTGTTTTACAGTTTGCTTAACAGTGATATTCTTCAGTGCCCTTCCAGAACATGTAGATGAAAAGATAAGCACAATACATTTTAAAAGGTAGAATTATATTTTGGAAGTAGAAATGTAAATGAGATCTCTTAATTTTACTAAAGGTTATAGATTTTTTTCTGACCAAAATTAAATATGCCTTTAGAAAACAAAAAAGAAAAAAAATTAGATATGCCTTTCGAAGTAAAATTAGCAGTTACACAGCAAGAACTTGGTGTAAATGTTTATTGAATGAAAGGATATTTATTCCTGAAAGAGCTGTCTGTGAATCAGATTTTTGTAAATTGAATCATATTTTTACATGTAGTATGACTCATTTCATAAGACAAATAATCTTTCCTAAGTTTATATTTTTGATAAACTCAGATTTTCATGGGTCAGAATTGCTGGAGTAAGGACACCATATGATGTTGCATAAGATCTGGTGTATTCTTTTCGAGGTTGCCAAAGTATGAGAGGTTTGGTTCTTTTTAAGGGTACTCATTATTTACCAGATGATAAACAATTCAATGAAAATAGATTTCTAAGGATCTACATTTTGTAATTGATAAATCATTCATGCTAAAATAGTTGGCCTTGATTCTGTTCTCCTTGAGAATGTGGGATGTTTTATAAACACATTAAGAGTTACAAATAGAGTAGGGAAGGAAGAAATGATTTCATTGTCAGTAATGATATAATTTTATGTATACATAACATTTCAATCAAAGCACTCTAATAAAAATAAAAAAAGCCTGTTAGAGTGAGATCTATATTAAGAATTGTCTTTAAGTAACATGGGCTTCTTTCTTGTAGCCATATTTGGGTTCTTCTGTGAGTTAAAGGCCCATTTTTCTTTTGTTTTCTCGCTTGTCTGCTGAGTTCTGGCCATTTAATTAAAGTTTTAGGACAAGTAGGAACTCGTGATGAATGGATTGTCCCTGTTAGTGAGGTGGTCACTACCTGCTGTCTAACTGGAAAGGGCAAGACTTATCTTGAGCATGAAAGAAACATGGGACCGCATTTTAAAGTAAATAGCACACAACTTTCTGCGTGGATACAGGAAATCCAGTGTTCCTGTGGTCTTGACAAGAGCTGGACCAGCATATGTGGACACCCCAGAGACACTAATCATATCATACTGCTTCAAAGCATTTTGAGGAAGGGTGGGAAAAAATGAATCTTGGCTAATAAGACGTTTATTCAGGAAGAAATTCAATTATGATTTTTCTCCTGAAGCAGAATCAGTGTTTGGAAAAATAGTGGGCAACCTATTTCCCACGTTTCTGCAGTCCTCTTCTCAGTTTTCTATTGTGATCTTTCTGACTTGGGAGGCATTTTTCAGTTGCTATAAAATGCAAACTGAAATATCTTCCACCCTTCTCCTCTGGCCACATTCCCTTTCCAAAGGCAATGAATGTGGTCAGTTCCATGTGCATCCTCTCTGGCACATGGAAGTGTTTTCCCTTCCTCTCTAAGCTATTATATTAAAAGCGTTCAAAAGCCGATCAAGTTAATCACATCCTTTAGTAAAGCACACAAACACTCTGTATTCCCATTTCAGAATGTCTCCCCACTTCCTCACTTCCAGGTGCTGAGTGTCATGCATATCACAAAACATATTTAGGAATGTTTTTTTTTCCCACTTGAGAGCACCACCTACTTTCATTATAACGTGATCAGTGTATGATTTGGGAGTTGATTGCAGTGATATTTTTGCATCTGTTATACATAAGTGCCCAAATACTTGCCTGGCTCTTCTGCCTCTTTATCCAGCTCTGGTCACCTTCTCTTATCATAAAGGTGAAAAAGCCCAGCGGTAAACTGCAGTAGTCCATTCTCACACTGCCATAAAGAAACAGCCTGAGACTGGGTACTTTATATAAACAAAAGGGGTTTAATTGACTTCCAGTTTCACATGGCTGGGAGCCTCAGGAAACTTACAATCATGGCAGAAGGTGAAGGGGAAGCAAGGCATATGTTACATGGTGGCAGGAGGGAAAGAGAGAGAAGGGGGAAGCGCCAGACACTTACCAAACAACCAGATCTCACGAGAACTCACTCATTATCACGAGAACAGCAAGAGGGGAATCTGCCCCCATGATCCAGTCACCTGCCACCAGATCCCTCCCTCGACAAGTGGGGACTACAATTCAAGATGAGATTTAGATGGGGACACAGAGCCAAGCCATATCCGTAACCAACTCTGGTTTCAGGCTGAACACCCTGAAACAGCAGTGCTCATTTATTCTGAGAGTAGAGCTCCTTTTTCTGAAACTCCTTAGAGTGGGACCCTTGCAGTGGCTTTGTTGTCAGCCCTGACTGACAGGATCCTGTTGGAGTTTGTCTTTTGTTTTCTATGCAGAACACACTTCTGCTTTCCCACACTGTGGCTGCTTCCCACCTTTGCCTTGCTCCTCACATCTGTCCCCCTCCTCCTGCCTGTCTCACTAACTTCTCTGTAACCTTGGAGTTTTCAGAGGGAACCACCCTCGTCATCCTGTGACCAGATAGACAAACCTGCCTGTGTCTGCTCTCGTTTACTCCTCTTCCCTTCTGTTGTCCCACTTGTATCTTTTGCCACATGCATCTCTCCTTTTTATGGATAATCAGTAAAATGAATAAGATTCTCTCTAGAAGCCTCATCTTTAAACAAAACACACCGCACTGACCTCACCTTCCCAGTAACTACTTCCTCTGCCGGGTCTCCCAGCTCTCACCTGTCCCTCTGCATTGTCTTCTACTTGCTCCCCCATCTGATTTATTCTCCATATAAGCAACTAGGACGATCACTTAAAAATGATCAAGTCGGCCAAGCGCAGTGACTCACACCTGTAATCCCAGCACTTTGGGAGGCCAAGGCGGGCCGACCACCTGAGGTCAGGAGTTCGAGACCAGCCTAGCCAACATGACGAAACCCCATCTCTACTAAAAATACGAAAATTAGCTGCGTGTGGTGGTGTGCACCTGTAATCCCAGCTACTCAGGACACTGAGGCAGGAGAATCACTTGAACCCGGGAGGTTGAGATTTCCAGTGAGCCAAGATTTCGGTGGCCCACCTGCCACTTCCAGGCCTGGGGAGACAGAGCCCAGACTCCATCTCAAAAAAAAAAAAAAAAAAAAAAGAAAAAAGATCAAGTCAGATCATTTAACTTCTTTCGTTATTTTCAAACCATCAGACTGGACATGGCTGGCTGTATGGGGCCTGTAAGTCCCAGCTCTTTGATTTGAGAGTCTGAGGCAGGAGGATCACTTGAGTCCAGGAGTTCAAGACCAGCATAGACCTCCTCTCTCCAAAGAAAAAAAAAAAAAAACCCATTCAAAGGCTCCCCTTTGCACTTTAGATAAAACCCATTTTCCATATGCTGCTTTCCAGCTCCAGCAGGACACTCGTGTCTTCCCCTCCTGCCTCACTTCCAGCCACTCACACCCTTGCCCACTCTTCCTTGGGCACAGTTTTTCCTCCAGTTACCCAAATGCATGGAATTCTCTCCACCCTTGTGCCACCCTCTTGGCATTTTTCTCTGGAGGTCTCACTCTACAGCCCCTAGAGTGGCAGCACTTTCTTGTCCTCTTGATCTCATTGTCACCTCCTCAGGGGGTCTTCACCAGGAAGTCCAAGCAGGTCCCTGGACCCACAGTCATGTTTGTTCCTGCATAAGACTTCATGACTTGTTAATATTTACATGTTTCATATCCAGACAGTTTCTAAGCCCTATATGGACAAGGGCCATGTCTGCTTTGCTTCCCACTGGGCAGGGCCTGGCACATGATAGGCATTCATATCAGGGCCATTTGCTGAGATCTGTGAATGACTGAATGGAGGCTGACATGCAGCTCAGCTCAGGTTGGTCCTTTCCTTTAGGAGACAGAGCCAACCTCTCTGTTGTGTTTCATGCCCCGTTAGAGCCACAACGTTTTGGAGATTGAAAAGATCTTGGAGGGCTTCTCTCTAACATTTCCACCATTCAGGCTCCATCTCCCATCCTCCTGCATTTCAGTACAGCTCAGGCCCAGCCTTGGGTTCAGGGGGTCTTTTGCTGTCCATCTCGGCTTGTCAGGGGATGCACCCATGTTGCTTTCCTCCCATGTCCTTTGGGAGCGGGATTATGGTGCAGTGGCTTAGGGTGTCTGGAGCCAGACTGCGGGGGTCTGAATCCTGGCTTACTAGTGGTGTGACCTTGGACAAGGTACTTAATCTCTGTGTACCTTGGTTTCCTCACATGTCATGTGGGGTTAATAAGCACATGCAGCTGTGACAGTGATTCAGCGAGTAAATGTACTTAAGGCATTATCATGAAGATAGTCAATATGTGTTGACCATCTGCCTGTCTCCCCTCTACCTTCTCATGATTGCCATGCACTATAGTCCTTCTAGGCTCTTCCCAGCACCCGCGTAGTGAGAATAGTCAGCTACTCTCTACAGTCCCTTTAGCTTATTCCCTTCTCACTCTTACTTTCTCTTTTTCCCCTTTTTTCTAATTCAGTGTTGTTGTTGTTATTGTTGTTTAACCTTTTGGGGGTCACAGGCTCTTTTGAGAATTTAAAGAAGAATACCTATGGGCTGTTGCCTTAGAAAAACCCAGTATTTGTACAATCACCCAAAATGAGCAATTCAAATATCCACAGATGGCTTGGAATCTCTCTACGGCCCCCTGGATAGAACTCCCATTACAAACAGCTGCGTTTCTGTTGTCTTCTTTGGTGCTGTGGGCCGAAGGTATTCCACCCAGAGAACTAGAACTGACCCTTCATGGATATTTAGGATACCTCAGAATACAGCTAGAAAAGTCGCTTTCCAGAAGATGAAATCATGATACCTTTTCTATATGTATCCAACCGCATGATACTGAACTGGCATATGCATAAAGTGATTATTTATATCTTATAATACAACTTGTGATTGCTACCCATTTGGGACATATGGGAATGCCAGGCTAGTGTAAGGGAGGACAAATTTGAATTAAATATACGTGTGTGTGTGTGTGTGTGTGTAAGCCCAGTTCCTTCTCAAGTTGTACAGTAATAAGACATGATGTGTGTGTGCCAGTGGTGATAATAACAGCCAACTGTTTTCTAGATAGAAGTCCTTTTGGACGTAGTTTTATACTTGTGTGTAAAGTATAAAGAAATTATTGTAAAGTAAAATAAGCATTTATCATGGCTGTATTAATTACCAGTGTACAAAAAGTGCTGCAGAAATAGTCTAGATAACAGTGTTTCTTGGAGGGGGTTAAATGTTCCTTCAGCAAAAGTGTTCACTTTCTAAATTGGTTAGTAAACTGTTTTATAGATACCAAGGTATACTTAATGCTAGTCATGGATTAGAGGGTCAAAATTGATAAGCTTGAAAATTAAAAGACAAAAACAAATAAGGAAATCATGATGTTTTATCGTGGTGATTGTTTCTGGACTAGGCCCTTGCAGAACAAACACGTGCTCCCTGACCCCCTGGGCTGACCGCATTGTGCAGCCTGGTAGGTGATGGAGGCCTTGGCCACACTGACCCAAAAGTAGTGCCCGTGAAGGATTGCTCAAAGGTTCCATGTGCCCAGGGCTTAGGAATGCTCCATCTTAAACGGTATTTTTTAAATTGTATTTTCTTCAGGATTAAAATCACCAACTGAACCTTCCCAGGAGATCAACTGAGTGGAAATAATCTTCAGTAACTGCTAATGGCAGCTGGATTTAAAACCGTCAACTTAAAATAAAAAAGCTTATGTCTCCTGAATTGTTACCCAGCCGGGTAAATTGTTTTTTACTGTGGAATTATGTGCACTTAAATCCTGGTGTATGCATGTGGTCAGCACTGCTTTTCTTTTAAGTGGGCTTGTTTATTTAAAAGACTCGAAAATGAGAAGTTGTTTTCTTACTCAGTTGGGGTTTGTTGTAAAACTCGATGCCAGAAAAAGAAAAAAGTACTGTTTTTGTGCTGCGAGTGTGTGAAGTATGTCCTTTCCAGAGAAAGGACAGTCATGGTGTTTTTTTCTCTCTGCCCCAAAGAAGGAAAGCTCTAAGGACCAGCAGGAGGCTTTGTGGGGGATCTGGGGTTATGAACGCTAATCACGCACTGACCAATGGCTTCAAACACAGGAATGCCCAGTATATGTTTTTACTCTTATTCCTTTGCAGTAATTCAAATACTACTAAAATGAAACAAGTAGCTGGAGAGCAAAGTGGGAATTGGTTCGTGTTGGTAGATGATACTTGTTGTTAACAGGGTCAGTTTGATAGCTGTGTCAGAGCTGTTGTTTTGCCCTGCTCTGTGCTATGAAGCGTCATGAGTGAAGGTCACGCTTCGACTGCTACGGGTAGTCCCAGTAGCATCGAAGCAGCTGAGCAGGTCTTGAGATCCCATGTGGCACATCCAGCCCACAGCCATGGAGCCATGGACCCATCTGCCAGGCAGACCCTCCCCTGGAGACGGAGCCTTGTCTTGATCTGCAAATGAGGAGGGAGTGGGATCCAGAGAGACAACGTGACTTGCCTAAGAGCACACAGTTGATCTGTGACAGGGATACACGATTTTCTTACAAAAGTGAGACTATACCACACCAAAAAATCTTAGAAAATTATCCTAATCCACCACAGTTTGTATTTTATTTTTTATTATTTTTATTATTTTTCGAGACGGTCTCCCTCTGTTGCCCAGGCTGGAGTCCAGTGGCACAATCATGACTCACTGCAGCTTTCGATTCACAGGCTCAGGCGATCCTCCTGCCTCTCTGCCTCTCAAGTAGCTGGGACTACCTGTAGGCGCCACCACGCCCAACTAACTTTTGTATTTTTTGTAGAGATGATGTTTCATCATGTTGCCCAGACTGGTCTCAAATTCCTGAGCTCAAGCCATCTGCCTGCCAGTGCCTCCCAAAGTGCTGGGATTGCAGGCGAGAGCCACCATGCCCGACCAGTTTATTATTATTTTTTTTAACTGTGATTTAAATCCTTTTAAGTGCAGCCCAGTTATCCTCTCAGGAATTTTCCAGACTTCCCACCCCCTCAGGTTTTGCTCACTTATTGTTTGTTTCATTCTTCTTTGCACTTTTTAGAAATGTAGTAACTGAGAGAAATATTAATCGCCCCTCCTCCTATTTTTGCAGCCAGTTGTTTTTTCACTGAACGCTCTGAAGGTGCTCTGTTTTCATTGTTATGGTGAACCTGGGCCATGGAGGTATCAGGAGATGACAGTAGGTTAGGGCTTAGAGTCTGTGGGCATTTCAGTTCTCTGACAATGGAAAGCTATTCGGAGCCAGGTTGACACAACTGAACAAACTTGCACTGTTAATGTCAGGGCGATGACCACCTGGAGACAAATAGGGAGGCCCTTTGTTATCCTAGTGGCTAAAACATTATAGGAATGAGAATGAATAACCTTTATGAACCCTAGAGTGCACTGCCTGGACAAATAGAAACAACCTAGACAAGGGGACGGGGTCTCTGCCATCCAGACCGGAGTGTAGTGGTGCAGTCATAGCTCACTGCAGAGTCAAACCCCTGGGCCCAAGTGATCCTCCCACCTCAGCCTCCTGAGTAGCTGGGACCCAGGCTGTAAGCCACCGCACCTGGCATGATTCATTTTTTACACTTAATTTTCTATTAAAATATGCCAAGCATACAAACAAGCATAGAAAATAATATTTTGAACATCTGTATACCCACCAGTCAGCCTCATTAAAATCTTTTTGATATTTTCTATTTCTAGCCTACCTGGAGGCCGCTGTTATGAATTGGGTGTTTATCACTCTTGAAGTTCTAAATTTAACTCTTCCGGGCCTCCCTCAATGCAAGGGCCTGCGTTTAATGGGACAGGATCGGCATCTTGCAGCAGTAAAATCATAGTTTTGGAACTGTCGTGAGACCACTATAATGATTTGAAATGTGTCAGTGAGATCGGTCTGCAGAGAGCTGAGGTGTTTCAGACCCTAGATTCATGACTAGATGGCAATTTCCCAAGGTATGAGAAAGTATGGTGGCCACTGAAGGTCACTCATCAAGGTAAACCTCAGACAGTTTCAAGAAAAATGCATGGTTTAGGAGCAGTGCTTTTCAAACTTTTTTTATTGTAACCCAACTTAACAAGTAAATTTTCCACTGTGACCCTGGACACATACATCCCCCCCGGCCACACACACACGTACACACACACAAACACACACACACACACACACAGCACATACTTCTGAATGAAAATTCTTAATGAAATGATTATTATTATACTTAATTATTTTTGTCAGCTGCTCTGCAATAAAGTCTATTTTGTTTTATTGTTTGTACAAAAGCTGTTTTGTTCCAGTAGAGTTCACATGCCATTGGTAAATAGGCACCCACAGTTTACAAAAATGAACCAAACAAAACCTGGGTTAGGGAACCATTTCTTGTTTCGTGGAGCAAAAGTTTTTAAAAGGTATATTTAGTTTAACTCTGCTGAGTGGTTTTATAAAAAGCTTTTCTCTACGACTGACCTCAGCGTAAAGATCTATGCCACAACTTACTGACAATGAATCCCATGTAAAACTAAGCAGAATTCACAACTCTTCTGGGGTTCAGGTTATTCTATCATGAGACTTCTCCTTAAAGCTCCTAACCCTCTTCAGCCATTGCTTTAAGGCAGCCTGACTAGATTAAGTAAACAGAACTTGAACACAGTGACTGAACTATACTTTATAAATTCATGATTGTTAAGTCACAAAAGCAACCTTTCCAAATAAAACTGAGCGTAAGTCAAACTGCCAAGCGAAAAAGAGCAGCTATGGAGCTCTCAACTCTCCCTTTTGTCATAGTTTATCTCTGTACAATGCCAGATGAGGAATAAAGTGATGTGACTATTGCTTTATACTCATTAAATCTCATTCATTTTTGTGGGACCATACTGCCATCCTCCTCACCTGAGGTGCCCGATAATGATCACCTTAGCAGGGGGTTATAAGGCACCTATGTTCAAAAGAAGTTTGTAGAATTGGACTCAGAAAGGTATAGCTTGCCCTCCAGGGAAGCAAAGGAGAAGATTATATTTAATGCTTATTAAACAAACAATTGTTGGAGACTATGAGCTACATTGATTCCAATAGCCCAAAATACTTGAGTCAGCTTGCTCCAAAATGTTACCAGCCAGCCATTTTAAACATTAATGAGGCGGCTGGTTTCTAAAATCTGGAAGAAGGAGAAGGTTTTGTTTAAGCCAACTGTTTCACAGAAGAGGAAATACAGTTCTACCTCAGGAAATTTAAATAAGACTGCTAAATAACTGGGAAAGAACATCTCCTGTGGATGAGAGGGCAAAGAAGAATTCAGCTGATTTTATACCAAATAACAAACGTGACAGCTGTGCTTTCTTGCATATGTATTTGTGTCTGTGATAGTGTATAATTTCTAGAAAAGCAGTTATCAGGCATTTGGGTCTTAAAAATTTCCACTTTTAAAAATCATCAAGAACAAAGAACTCTTCTGTTGGCTGGATCTGTTAATTTTACTGTTTTAA
>NW_016815913.1:1414561-1494954 GCF_001698545.2 Rhinopithecus bieti | reverse complement strand
TAAGAAATTTAAAAATATTGATTCATTAAAAACTATTATATATTAACATAAAATATTTTATTTAAAACATTGTTTTCAAAAAAGTTATTGAGAAGAGTATTACTGTTTTATATCACTGCAAATCTATTTAATACTTGGTTTAATACATGGCACCTAGATTGTCATTATCTGTTTCTCCATATACTCTATTGTGCTATGTTGTTTTGGTTGAAGTGTGTAAAGAGAAGTTAGTTCACACAAATAAGTAATTGGAAAAGAGAGAACCTCATAGTCCCCTTAAAAGGATCTCAGGGATTCCCAGGGATCCTTGGGGCACACTTTGAGAGCCACTGCCCTGAAAAGTAGTTTGGAAGACTATGTTAAGTGTGGCTGTCCAGGAGTGGTGAGATTATTCACGATCCGGTTTTTTTTATTTATTTATTTATTAGTATTTATTTTTTACAAGAAGATGGATTGCTTGTGCAAACTAAAAATGAGAAAGAAAGAAAGAACATATGTTGAGGGAAGATTATGGAGGCCCTGGAAAAACCCAGGCAGAGGAGTTTACACTTGGGAGACCAAGGAGCCACTGTGATTTCTTAAATGGGAAAGTGCTAAGAACTGTGTTTGGGAGTAAGTGGATTAGAATGGAAGGAGAGAAGGGGAGATGCTACTTCAGAGGAGTGGTGTGGTGGGCCAGACCTCAGGTGTCAGTGGAAATGGAGAGAACGGGACAAACTCCAAAGACTTTGAAGGCAAAATGACCTGAGACCTGGATATAGGGAATAGAGGAGAGGGCAGAGTCAAAGACAACAGTTTTCAAATTAAAACATTTGAAGAATGTTTCTTCCCTTCTATCCAACTTTGGGGCCTGCTTCTGTTGCTCAGGTTGGAATCCAGTGGCGCAGCCTCGACCCTCCTGGGCTCAAGCGATTCTCCCGCTTGAGTAGCTGGGACTGCAGGTGTGGATCACCTCTTTCTATCCAACTTCAACTTTTTCTGAATGTTACCCTGATTAAACTAATTGAAGTCTTGTGTTTTCCAGAATTGGCCAGCCTGTTCAAGGACTTAGGAGAAAGTCAACACACTTCCCAACTTGAATTGGTCCTAGCCGCTGCTCCCAGAAGAACGGGCGGGTTGGTCCCTATGCCACCCTTGGAGAGCTACTCGCAGCCCACTTTGCCGTGAAGGGCTGTGCGGTTCCCGTGCGCGCCGGAGCCTGCTGTGGCACCTTATGCACTCCACCACCCCCATCAGCTCCCTCTTCTCCTTCACCAGCCCTGCAGTGAAGAGACTGCTAGGCTGGAAGCAAGGAGATGAAGAGGAAAAGTGGGCAGAGAAGGCTGTGGACTCTCTAGTGAAGAAGTTAAAGAAGAAGAAAGGAGCCATGGACGAGCTGGAGAGGGCGCTCAGCTGCCCGGGGCAGCCCAGCAAGTGCGTCACGATTCCCCGCTCCCTGGACGGGCGGCTGCAGGTGTCCCACCGCAAGGGCCTGCCCCACGTGATTTACTGCCGCGTGTGGCGCTGGCCGGATCTGCAGTCCCACCACGAGCTGAAGCCACTGGAGTGCTGTGAGTTCCCATTTGGCTCCAAGCAGAAAGAGGTGTGCATTAACCCTTACCACTACCGCCGGGTGGAGACTCCAGGTGGGTCGTCTTTACCACGTCGAGGTTTATTTTCAGAGTGAAGGGCGTGTGCCCCACTGATGGAGAATGACGGGGTACCAGCAAACAGGGACCTGTTCCAAAAGAGAGAGAGAGGAGAGGGAGGTTCAGTTTTGAGGGACTGGTCCACATTTTTGTTTCCTGGAATGAGGCAGATGTCCAATCAAAGAAAGAAGGTTCCCATGAAACCATATTCCTGCCTGGAATGCCACAGGAACACTCAATCCCAAGAGAATCGCAGTAAAACCCTGTTATAGCCAGTGTGAAGGAATGAAGGTAAACTAGCCAGAAAAATCTAGAAAGAAGATACTTTCGTTTGATTTCATTATGCTTGTAAGCTTTGTGTGATTTTGAAAATAAGGCAGATGACTAATCAAAGAGAGAAAACTCCCATAAAAGTTTTATTTTGAGGTATCTCGGACAAGTTGACATAATCTTTTACCAGTTCTTGGGGTCCTGAAAGGTTTTTAAAATGGCCTTGATAATGATGAGCTGTAAAAATTAAACATCTTCCCCCCCCCTCAAAAAACTGAACTGAACTGTACTAAACTGAACTAAGGTGAGGTTTTTGGCTGCTACTTTGTTCAAGTTCAGGTAAGTAGAAGGTATTTTGTATGTAGGTCTGAAAACAGTCAGTGAAAGAGTTGCTGGAAATCATTCCAGGCAGTTATTTTGAAAAATGGTTTTAAATACAGATAGGTATCACTTAATGATGGAAATACATTCTGAGAAATGCATCAGTAGGTAATTTCTTTCTTGTGTGAACACGCTGGAGTGTACTTACACAAACCTAGATGGGATAGCCTGCTACACCGTTAGGCTGTATGGTGTAGCGTGTTGTTCCTAGGCTACTAACCTGCACAGCATGCTACTGTACTGAATACTGTAGGCAATCCTGACCACAGTGGTACTGAATGTATGTGAACAGATCTAAACATACAGTATCACAATCTTAGGGACCACTGTCTTATATGTGGTCCCTCAACAAAATCGTGATTACACAGTGCATGACTGTATAGGAAAGTACCTTTCTAAAACCCTTCACACCCCTGTATGTGTGTGTGTGTGTGTATGTATATTATATATATATATGTGTGTATTTTTTATATATACATCTGTCTATCTGTATTTCCCCCTTCTCTTGGAGAAGCCAGGTGTTTATCTTTGTTCCTTCACACTGGCTGTAACAGGGTTTCACTGTGATTCTGATTGTTTCTGTGGCATTCCACACACGAACACAGTTTTACGAGAGCTTTCTCTCTTTGGCCATCTGCCTCATCCCAGGAAACCAAAGCACTGACACATTAGCTCATGGAAATTGCCCATGTCCAATGAAGAGATGGTCCCGTGTACATAGGCAGGTTCAGTTAACCTTAAAATAGTATCCAATAAGTGACTCATGCCCAGCCTACCTCAGTCTTAGCTAAGTGATCTTTCCAGCTCCCAGAACTTAAGGAAGTCATCTACCTGTGTGTAGATGCCTCCCACAGCCCATTCAGGGACTGAGGCCCTGGCTGAGAAGGTATTAGAAGGTTCCACATGCTTGGCAAATCTGATGTGTTTCCCCTAAATCCTGGAACGAGTTGCTTTCCTCCCTTCCTCCCTGCTTCGTTTTGACTCTCTTCGTTTACTTAAAAAAAAAAAAAAAAAAAGTCAATAATGTCTACGCTTATAATAAGATGACTTGATTCCATTTTGTGTTTCAAAGATTTGAATTACATTAAGCATCCAAAATATGCCCAAATGGAAAAATGTTCATTAAAAAATCATTTCTCTCTTCCTGAATAATGTAGTTGTAAAATGTAACAACTTGTAAGAATTATCTTGTAAAATGTACCTGGTTTTCCTTTTGAATATTCAAAAGCCTAATTTTAAAGAACTGTGTGACATTTTAGTTTTTCATGTTTTTTGTTTTTTGAGACAGAGTCTCGCTCTGTTGCTGGGCTGGAGTGCAGTGGCGCAATCTCTGCTCACTGCAACCGCTGCCTCCCAGGTTCAAGCGACTCTCCTGCCTCCACCTCCTGAGTAGCTGGGACTACAGGCATGTGCCACCTTGCCCAGCTAATTTGTATTTTCAGTAGAGACGGGGTTTCACCATGTTGACCAGGATGGTCTCCATCTCTTGACCTCGTGATCCGCCTGCCTCGGCCTCCCAAGGTGCTGGGATTACAGGTGTGAGCCACCACACCTGGCCCTTAGTTTTTCCTGTTCTGTAAGATTCTTTTAGGAATGATGGTGTGAATGTTTTACATATGGTAAATAGATTTCATTTTATCATAATTTAGCTGTGAATTTCCAGAAGGAAAGATGGGTGTAAAGATTATATTAATTTAAGGTAATATTTAAGTTACAGAGGTTTTCTTCCTCTTGTGATTTTTTAATAGAAAAGTAGATTTTATATCTAGTTAGCTATCCATATTTAAAGTAAATATTTTAAGAATAATAAAATGTTAACATTAAACAAGTTTGCTGACTTCCTATTTGTCATAAAGCTGAAGTTTTGCCTTTGAAATCTCATTTTCTGGCCATCTATTGTAGATACATTGAAGGCTGTGTTCCCATTTTCTTTGCATCCACACATCCACTTCAATAATTGACTTCAGTGCTTTCTGAGTTATGTGTAGTGAGGGATCAGTTTTTATTTTTTTAATTTCCAGTCCTTCAAACGAATACTTTTATAGTACAGATAAATTATTAGGCAAATGAAATTTTAAAAAGACTTAGAAAATATAAGCCCAATTTTAAAAAGTATTTAAAGAAATATAAACTATAAACTGTGAAATTGCTGTGAAAAGTTTCTAAGCACTAATTTCTTCACAGACTGGTCCCCAGCAGTTGGCCAAGGGTCCCCAGTCCTCAGACCACACTTTACCTGGCATGGTTCTGGTGGAAGCCATGCAAGACTGTTGTGGTACATGATGATTTTACTCCATTAGGCCGGAGGTTATTTCAGTAGTGTAATTTCTTTTTTATATAAAATATTCATATTATGTCAAAACCACATGACTTTTTCAAAAAAGACAAAAGTGTTTTTTTCCAGCTCTGCTTTGCACCCCCATGTGCCCTGTAACTCCTTCTGCTGTTTCCTCCTGGGTAACACTGAGATGTAAAGATAGCATGGTATTTAAAAGTGGCATAAGATAGGAATGAGTGTCTATA
Organism: Rhinopithecus bieti; assembly: GCF_001698545.2. Classification (NCBI taxonomy): domain Eukaryota; kingdom Metazoa; phylum Chordata; class Mammalia; order Primates; family Cercopithecidae; genus Rhinopithecus; species Rhinopithecus bieti. Next base: position 1,490,152 of record NW_016815913.1, on the reverse strand, counting down.
AGCGCACTGTCATATTTACAAGCAGCAGTTGAAATGTAGAAGTGGAATTAAGTAATTAGGGATAGCTGTGTTTTTGAGTGAAAGTATTTAAAAATATGATCTGTGCACATTTAAGGCAACTGAGCCAGTCAGGTCCAGTAACAACCAGGATGAAACCATCAGTTTTCTTTGCAAGCATCCACTGGCTTTGATTTTACCCAGATGGTAAAAATATATTATCAAGATGGTTGTTATGATAAAGGAAATGTATCATTTATTTTCTCTGGGTGCCTCAGATCTACAGGCCATGAAGAAATAGAAGTCTCTACATTCAGACAGATAGGAGGCATTATATTTTTATCAGTGTTAGGAATACACCGTAGATATTTTACATTAAAACTGAAGTCACAGAGATTACTCAGATTCTTCTTCATAAAAAAGTGAGTGTTTATTTGAACATTGTTAACGTTTTGATGAAGGGTCATTGACAAAGAAGCCACACGCATTTGCTGTATCAGCTCCTCACTTCAGACTACTCATGAGGCACATAATCTTTTATTTCTTGCATAGTTGTGGAATATTAACACATTAAAGGAAATTTAATAGTTTATTATCCATGTCACTCTTTCATGGTGATGTTGAATGTTTGTTCTCTGGTGTCATAAGGCTGCATATGTATACAAATACTAGCTTGTAAAAGGGGAAGAAATTATTTGTTTCTCTGCCACCCTCACTTGTGGCAATTTTAGTTTAAAACCTTTCATTTACTCTTTTGAGTTTATTTTCTGTCCATGTAACTGAAAATTACTGCTTGTTAAGAAAGAGAGAGATGTATGATGTCAAAGGCAGATGGCAGACTTTGGGGTTAATGTCACTGTTATTGTTATTGTCTGTTTATTCCAAACATTTACCTTCTTTAAGACCTTATTTTTTAGAGCCGTTTTAGAACATTTACTTTTTGTGAGTTTTTATTAATACTTGCCTATGACTGACAAATCAGTAGTGTGATTAGAACCAAGATCTGTCCTATTTATACCCAGAGACAAACTCTTTTAAACAATTCTTGCTTAGTTCTTTTGTATTTCTTTCTATTATTACTAAGAATTATGACAGTAACTCTAGATAATACATGCTTATATATCTATTTCCAAATTTGTGACCTTTAGATATCATTGACTCTCTAACATAAAATATGAGGATTTCACTCACTTATTTATATTTATATATATGTATATATACACATACACACTTTTTTTTTTTTTAATTTTAATTTTAATTTTTATTTTTTTGGAGACAGAGTCTCTCTCTGTCGCCCAGGCTGGAGTGCAGTGGTGCAATCTTGGCTCACTGCAAGCTCCGCCTCCCGGGTTCATGCCATTCTCTTGCCTCAGACTCCCGAGTAGCTGGGACTACAGGCAACCACCACCACACCTGGCTAATTTTTTGTATTTTCAGTAGAGTCAGGGTTTCACCATGTTAGCTAGGACAGTCTCGATCTCCTGACCTTGTGATCTGCCCGCCTTGGCCTCCCAAAGTGCTGGGATTACAGGCATGAGCCACCGCACCTGGCCTCACTCGTATTTTAATATTCTTCCTTCCTCCTCTTCTCAGTCCTTGATTTCTATATTTTAGTTCATATTTTAGTTCATAGTTTGTATTTGTTTTTGGTTATTCCAGTGGTTTCCATTGTGGAATTTGGGGATAAGAATTCTTTGTCCTCAGAAGGGCATTGGTCCGTTGACTTCTAGTAGCCAGGGTTGGAGTGGGAAGTTGAGGTCGGTTGATTCTCATTTCTTTGTAGGTGACTTTGTGGTGATCCTCTAGGAGCTTTTGGAATATTCCAGTTGTTAACCACAATGTTTGAAATTCAAGATGGAAAGACTAGGTCGGGATCTTATTTTCATTTATCGAGCTCTGCGCACTCTGTGGCTCTTTTCAATATGAAGACATAGGTCCTTCGTAGCTCTTTGAAGCTTTCCTTTGTTATTTCTTAGACCACTTTCCCCTTGTGTGTTCTTTGCCTCTCTCTCTGGAACTTACGTTGGTTACAGATGGCTGTCCAACAGCATTTTTGGAGTAGCTACTTTATACCAGGCATTGTAACCTTCTAGGAGTCGGTAGGACGTGAGGGCCTGGGCAAAGCTTTCCCTTAAGAATTTGAATTTATTCTGAAATTTTGTATAGAATCAAAATCAAGAACTGTAACATTCTTTTTAAAAAATGAAATCCAAAAAAGCATAGTAAAATGAACAAACATCATTTATGTTTTCTTACTGCTGCTCTCTTTTTTTTTTTTTTTTTTATTTTGAGACAGAGTTTCGCTGTTGTCACCCAGGCTGGAGTGCAATGGTATGATCTTGGCTCACTGCCACTTCCACCTCCCAGATTCAAGTGATTCTCCTGCCTCAGCCTCCTGAAGAGCTGGGATTGCAGGTTCCCGCCACCACACCTGGCTACTTGTTGTATTTTTAATAGAGATGGGGTTTCACCTTGTTGGCCAGGCTGGTCTCAAACTCCTGACCTCAGGTGATCTGGCCGCCTCGGCCTCCCAAAGTGCTGGGATTACAGGTGTGAGCCACTGTGCCCTGCTGCTGCTTATCTTTTACTTAGTCACTTTTATTGTTATTCACCATTTGTATTTTACTTAATAACTTTTAATTACTCACCTTGAAATCTTTCCATTAAGGACGCATAGAATGTTTTTATTTCAGCAGTGCTACTGAACCTGAAATTGTGTCTGGTCATCTAAATAATTCAACATGATCTCTGGAGGAAAAACATTCTGGGCATCACTTAGGGTTTCATCGCAAGCAATAGAAACTGATTCTGCCTTGGGGGGAGAAAAGACTTATTTGGCAGAATTAAAGAAAGATGTAACCGTCAGGTCGCCAGAAGGCCAGGTATTAGGGCAGCTCTGGTCATTTCCAAGGTAGGAATAAATAGCAGGTCTCTTTAGAGTGCTGACACTAGAAAGATCCTTCTGCAAGTATTTTTTGGGGACGATGACATTCTGCTTAAGATTCGGGTTACAAGGAGAAGACTGTTACCTTAGCTTCCTCACATGCTCGCTTCTTAGGTGGAGATGGGGACTGAATCAACAGTTTTATAATGAGCACAAAGACTAATGGGAGTAGTTCCCAAGGGGAAAAACAGCTCTATCATCAAAAAAATAGATAAGAACAGCAAGTATCCGCTCTGTTGTATACTGATGAGCAATGTTCAATTCTAACTGTCCTGTTCCTTTCTGATCCTAGTGCTGCCTCCTGTGCTCGTGCCAAGACACAGTGAATATAACCCCCAGCTCAGCCTCCTGGCCAAGTTCCGCAGCGCCTCCCTGCACAGTGAGCCACTCATGCCACACAACGCCACCTATCCCGACTCTTTCCAGCAGCCTCCGTGTTCTGCACTCCCTCCCTCACCCAGCCACGCGTTCTCCCAGTCCCCGTGCACAGCCAGCTACCCTCACTCCCCAGGAAGTCCTTCTGAGCCAGAGAGTCCCTATCAACACTCAGGTCAGTAAGAACTATGGTCTGTGGGGAAATACGGGAAAATAAGCCCAACATGATGATTTGTGATGAGCAGTCACAGTGACAGTCACTGTAACTCATTCATATAGTGTAAACAGTTGACAAAGCAATCAGCCTTAAAATGATTAAGACTATACCCATTTTGAAGCAGTTACCCTGGAGATACAACATATTTTTGCTCTAGTTTTAGTTCTAATGCTCTGGGAAGCTCTCAGAAACTGAATGGATTTGAATAGTATCCCTGGGAATTTCCAAGGAATTTTTTTTTTAAGGCGGTAGAAATAAGATGAAAAGACTTCTGTAATCCAAGCAGAAGACTTGGCCTGAGGACAAGCAACATGGAAGATCAATGCTAGGCCTTAACCTTGGTTGCTCTTTCAACAATCAAAGGAAGTCTTTGCCTAAAACATATGCCTGCATCCTTTGAATGAGGCAGAAAGTGAAGCCCCTGCCCCAGCCAGTGCATGCCCTTTCTGCCATGTAAAGCCATGTGAAGAGCTTAAATACAGAGCTCTTCAGTTTGCTGAATTGAGAAAGCATATGGAAGGGAAAGGGAGCCTCTAGCATGCTGTCATAATTGCATTTGCTACCATACCTGTAACGTGGATCTAAGTTGAGATAATGAATAAAAGATACATACGCACCTCATGAGTGTGAGATAAATACTATGCGGAACTGGCAAGTTCCTAAAGGCATGCATAAATACATTTGGTGCCAGATGTTACAGTCTGTTGCCAGATGTTACAGTTTGCCTCATTCATTTATTCCTACAATCATTTACTTAATGGATATTTATTAAACTCTTACTATATGCAAGTATTGCCTTCGGATTGCTGAAAGGGGAATTAAAAGGTTAATAAAAATTGTGCCTGTCCTCACAGCGCTTATACAATGTGGGAAGATAAGGAGGGAATTGCTTCTTCCCCTCTGAGTTACTTAGCTCCTTTTGCCCCTCAGCAAGTTACGTGAGTGTCTACTATTACATTTATTGCACTGTATTATATAATTCCTGTGTATCTATTTTCCCCATTAAACAGTGAGCCTTCTTTTTTCTATGTCCAGCACAGAGCCTGAAATGCAGTGGTTGCTCATCAGTTGCTTATTGAATAAATAAATTACTATACAGGTGTTTATTTATTTTTATTTATTTATTTATTTTTGAGATGGAGTCTTGCTCTGTCACCCAGGTTGGAGTGCAGTGGCATGATCCTGGCTCACTGCAGTCTCCGCCTCGCAGGTTCAAGCAATTCTCCCACCTCAGTCTCCCTAGTGCCTGGGATTACAGGGGCGGCACCACTATGCCCAACTAATTTTTGCATTTTTAGTAGAGACGGGGGTTTCACCATGTTGGCCAGGCTGGTCTCGAACTCCTGACCTCAGGTGATTTGCCTGTCTCGGCCTCCCAAAGTGCTAGGATTACAGGCATGAGCCGCTGCACCCGGCCCACACAGCCATTAGAACATGGACGTGGAGCTCCAGACCATAGGCACAGGTTTTATTGACTCAGTAAGTTATGACTGAGCACCTGCGAAGTGCCTGGCACTGGGCCAGTGCTAGAGGTGCAGTGATGATCAAGACAATGTAGTCGTCCCCTCTTATATGAGGTTTCAGTTACCTGAGGTCAGTTGCAGCCTGAAAATACTGAATGGAAAATTCCAGAAATAAACAATTCATAAATTTTAAATTGTGTGTGGGGATGAAACCTCGTGCCATCCTATCCAGGTTCTGAATCATCCCTTTGCCCAGTGTATCCATGTTGTAGACGCTGTCCACCTGTGAGTCAATTAGTAGCTGTCTCTGTGATCAGATCAACTGTTGAGGCATCGCAGTGCTTGTGTTCAGGTCACTCTGATTTAATAGTGACCATGAAGTACAAGACTAGTGATGCTGGCATATTTTTCTAATTGTTTTACTTTATTATTAGTTATTATTCCTAATCTCTTACTGCGTTTAATAAATTAAACTTTATCACAGGTATGTATAGGAAAAAACATAGTATATGTGGTACTCTGTACTAGCCACACTTCAGGTATCCCCTGGGGGTCTCAGACTGTATCTCTGGTGGAGAAGGGGGACTACTGTGGTCTCTGGCCTTCAGGAGGCAGTAGCTGTTGAGAGCCATCACATACAGGTAGCCTGTAGCAGTCCAGGCAAGTGATTATAAGGACTTGAACTAAAACAGGGATGTGGGGTTGGAAAGACGGCAGTGAATTGGAGGAGGGGGTCTAGCAGGACTTACTGTAGGGTGAAGGCAGAGATGCTGGAGGGTAGCTTGAGAGTCATTCACTCAGTGTGGGAGCAGGTGGTTGAAGTTTTGCAAGTGGCTGAGTTCACTGAGAAAGAAGAAATACAACAGAAAGAGAAGTCATTTGAGGACAGAGCCTTGGTTAAGGAACAGGAGGATAATTGTATTGCAAAATATATATTTACCTAACACACCTCTATGCTACAAAGACTTCCTGTGCTGACTTTGAATTCCTGCCCTGATTACTCTGACAGGTTGATGTTCTTTTTCCTCTTCCCACCCACGCAGGACAGACCCCAACAATGATGCAGAAGCTGGTTAGTTTCTCACCGAAGGCATAGCCCTTTTCACTTCAAAGAAAATAATTCTTGTCTGAATGATTAACAGCAAAATGCCAACCTGAGTAACAGACCCACAGATAAACAAGCATAAAAGGAACCTTGGCAATTTACTGGTTCAGCCTCTAAATTTTTGTAAAAACTCTATTGAGGTATAATTCACATACCATACAACCACCCATTTCAAGTGTACAGGTCAATGGCTTTTCATATGTCAATTTTTTTCAAGTAGTGGTGAATTAGATCTAACACAAAATTTATTTAACCTTTATTTTTTGAGATGGAGTTTTGCTCTTGTTGCCCAGGCTGGAGTGCAATGGCGCAATCTCGGCTCACTGCAACCTCTGCCTCCCAGGTACAAACCATTCTCCTGTCTCAGCCTTCCAAGTACCTCAGATTGATTACAGGCATGTGCCACCATACCTGGCTAATTTTTTTTGTATTTAGTGGAGACGGGGTTTCACCATGTTAGGCTGGTCATGAACTCCTGACCTCAGGTGATCCACCCACCTTGGCCTCCCAAAGTGCTGGGATTACAGGTGTGCTCCACTGCGCCCAGCCCATTTTAACCGTTTTTTAAGAGTAAAATCTGGCCGGGTGCAGTGGCTCATGCCTGTAATCCCAGCACTTTGGGAGGCTTAGGCAGGCGGATCACTTGAGGTCAGCAGTTCGAGACCAGCCTCGCCAACCCATGTTGAAACCCTGTCTCTACTAAAAATACAAAAGTTAACTGGGCATGGTGGTGCACCTCTGTAATTCCAGCTGCTCAGGAGACTGAGGCACGAGAATCGCTGGAATCCCGGGGTTGGAGGCTGCAGTGAGCTGAGATTGTGCCACTGCACTGTAGCCTGGGTGAGGGCTATTAAAAAAAAAAAGTACAATCTGATGGCATTAGGTGCATTAATAATATTGTGCAACCATCACCATATCTATTTTCAAAAATTTTTCATCACCCCAAACAGAAACTCCATACTGATTAAGCAATAGCTCCCCATTTCCCTACTTCCCCAGCCCCTGGTAAGCTCTAATCTACTTTCTGTCTCACTGAATTTGCCTATTGCAGGTACCTCATATACTAGATTCATACAATATTTGCCCCTTGGTGTCTGTCTTATTTCACGTAGCCAAGTGTTTTCGCAGTTTTCATGTTGTGGCATGTATCAGTAGTTCATCTTTGTGACTGAATGATGTCTCATTGTATGGCTATACCACATTTTAAAAAATCAGTTCATTAGCTGTTGGATATTTGGATTGTTCCCACCTTTTGGCTCTAGTAAATAACACACTGCTTTCAATTCCTTCAGGTATATACCTAGGAGTGGAAGTGCTACATTATTTGGTAATTCTATTTTCAGTCCCCCTTTTTTTAATTTTGATTTTTTAGAGACAGGGCCTTGTTGTTACCCAGGCTGGAGTATGGTAGCACAGTCATAGCTCACTGTAACTTCAAACTCCTGGGTTCAAGTGATCCTCCTACCTCAGCCTCTGAGTAGCTAAGATTACAGGTGCACACCACCATGCCCAGCTAATTTTTAATTTTTTTTGTCGGATGGGGTCTCATCATGTTGCACAGGCTCGTCTCAAACCCCTGGACTCAGGTGATCCTCCCACTTCAGCCTCCCAAAATGCTAAGATTACAGGTGTGAGCCACTGTGCTCAGCCTGTTCTGCCCCTTGAGTAAATAGACGTATTTAGTCAAAGACCTACAAAAAGACCATCTTGCCTTATAACTTTTTTTACCAGAGTCATAGGAGTCATAGTCCATTTTCTCAGATCTTGTCCATGGCTTCCTAGTATGGTCCATGAACCCTGCATTAGAATTGCCATTGGGGCATGTTAAAATGTACATGGCTACATTTAACCACTGACCTATTGAATCAGAATTGCTAAGGATGGGGCTAGGAATTTGCATTTTTAGTGTGCTCTACTGGCAATTTTTTTGTACACCTAAGTGTGAGAACTACTTATGTGGACAATTAGATACAACAAAGGCAGATTGATCCAACCTTTTATGCTGTTGTATTCTACCACGGGTGTAACAAGACCATTCTGAACTAACATTAGACGTGCCTACTGAAGGAATCGGTTGTTTTGTGCTGAGGCCCTCCATAAAGAGTTTTCCCTGTGCCTCATGAGTTTTTACTGTGTTACGAATTATTTTCCATGGAATGCATCCCATTTGCCTAACCGTGATCACTGTCCAGTCACAGAACTGACATTTGGGTAGAAGGGCCCTTCTCAGTGTGCCTTGGGTACAAGGTTATAATTACATTTCAGCTATTCTGTGTTTTGGGGGCATATCCTGAAGTATCTCAGGGATAGAGCGTCCCCGTGGCCATTGTACAATTCGTGACAACATAGAAGCTGAAAATTAAGCTCACTTCAAAGAAGGTTTAGCTTTCTCTGTGTTTTGCAAGCTAGATCACAGACTGTTCTGCTATGATAAAAGCTAGGAGAACAGGTCCTACATGTGAAAGTCTTGCCCTGAAGTCATTAGAACTCAGTGATAACTCAAAAGTCAGAGGGAAAATGAACTGACCCTTTAGTGAGGCTCTCAGAACAACCAGTTTCTTCTGTAGAGCACTCACAATGCCACTTCAGAAGAGCCTTGTTACGTTCATATGGTCTCTCTGTAGGAGTAGCGCTGTCCACCAAGCTCAGGAGTTTAATAGCGAAAGATGTCGGATCCAGCAGTCTTTGTGTGGTTTATCGATTTGACAATTCCTTTGTTCTACTGCTTTCTTTTAGTTGACACACCACCCCTGCCTTATCATGCCACAGAAGCATCTGAGACCCAGAGTGGCCAACCTGTAGATGCCACAGCTGATAGACATTTAGTGCTATCGATACCAAATGGAGGTAAATTGCAGATGAAGAGTGAAATGTAGCTGTTTTCCAAAAGTATTTCCTATTATCCCCAAACAAAGCAATTCAAAAAACAGAACCAGAAATGTACTGGCCTGCTGTTTTGCATGTGTTTTAAGAGGCAAATGGGATGGCTTTGCATTTTAACTTTGACATTCCTCGGTACCATAGAATTAATGTTTTATCATTCTCATTACTAGAATAAGTTAATTTTTATTTTAACTTAGCATTTAGAAGTTTGTAGTCCTTGATGTTAAGTATGGAGTTGGGAACTCAAGAAGTTAGGGATTTTATTCTATTTGTGTTTTTACCATATGTTTATAGTGGTGTCTTTCATTAGGCTGGAGAGGTACTCTTAGAAATATACATAAATGAGGTTTTTACAAAATTTTATTTGCATCTTATAATAGTCTAGATAAGTGTTGCTTGACTTTAATGTTCTTATAAACCATGTTGTGATCTTGCATAAATGCAGATTTTGATTCTGTAGATCTTAGGGTGGGGTCCAAGAATCTGCATTGTTAAGCTTCCATGTAATGCAGAGGCTACTGTTCCATGAGCCAGATCTTGAGTAGAGAGGTTCTAAAGAAGTGTACCATTTGAAATACTCCAAGTGAATATTTTATAAACTAAGATCCTTTTGTAAGAGAAATAATAACCCCCGAATTGATCTATTTCATAAATTTATATTTAGTGCATATAGGAACACACTCTAGATGCAAGAATGACAAGGTTGTTCAAGGAAGACAAAGATAATATAATCAATAGAAAGGCAGAGAAAGGGTGTGGGTGGCAAAGAAGAGGAACTCTGAGCTTTGGTTACAGAAAAGTGACTTAACTTTTATGTTGGGTGTGAAAACATTCATGGGTTTCCTGATGAAATATCCAGCTCTCTTTAAATTTTTTTTTTTTCCCATGCATAAATAGATGTCCACAAAGCAGAATGTGAGCCCCTCTATGTGGGAGCTTTTTTTTCCCTTAAATAATTTAATGTCCTATTCAGCATTATTGATTTGCTCTTTATCATAGTCAAACTATTATTTTCCATCTCTAGTTTGTTAGAAAATGATACTGTTTGCCACAGGGTTTCAAGTGGGCACAGTAACAGCAACATGCCATCTTTCTCATGTTTCTGAAAGAAGAGGCGACCTGCCAGCTTCCTTTGAGCTGTGCTTGCTTTAGGGCCGACAGTTTTTTTATGTTCATCTCTTCATGTCATGTTTTCCCTGGTCCCTTCATGACCAATACACGTTTATAAATGCTCTAGCCATGGAAGATGAACAAGGACCATGGACTCTACATCTCAGGTGTGCTAGTGAAAGGAGCCAGCCCCAAGCAGCTCCCATGAGAGCTACAGGTTCTGAAAGATTGCAGAGTGGCATGCTTGGTCTTGCAGCCGACTTTCTGGTGAAAAGTGTTAACTAAGTTTCCTGGTGGAATCACGAACTACACAGCCCAGCTATGACAGTCGCCATGCGCTCTCTGGTTTGTTTTCTTCCAGACTTTCGGCCAGTTTGTTACGAGGAACCCCAGCACTGGTGCTCGGTCGCCTACTACGAACTGAACAACCGAGTTGGGGAGACATTCCAGGCTTCCTCCCGAAGTGTGCTCATAGATGGGTTCACCGACCCTTCAAATAACAGGAACAGATTCTGTCTTGGACTTCTTTCTAATGTAAACAGAAACTCAACAATAGAAAATACCAGGAGACATATAGGAAAGGGTAAGAGCAAAGATGCCATTCCTTTAGTCGTCTAGCCAAAATGTAGATGGTCATGTGTGTAGAAGTGCACATGACCACCCTCACATATTGGTCATGTGCCCCTGTGGAAGGACCCCAGGGCTGGTGAGCTCTGAGATAGCTCTGACATTTCCACTGGGGAAAGCACATGGGTCACCAGGATCTTAGTCTCTGCCTCTAACGTCATCATGCCACCTTCTAGGGGTGGCATGGACTGGGGATTGTGAAGACAAGCAAGATGATAGGTATGAAGAAAGCCAGGTGAAATTATTGAATAGAAGTATTATGCATTATTTTTCATTTGCCTAAAATGTGCAAACTAGGATCATTTCTGAAGAACAGGAATTCTGACTAGATGATTATTTGTATCAGGTAAAGTTCCCTTTGGAGACTTAGCAGCTGGGTAGTTAGAAAGAATGACTGATGTATGTCTGGAAGCCTTTGGCATGTGATTGGGGCTGTCCTGTGTGTAGGTGCACAGCAGCTGATGAGGTACAAGTCATACTGGTCTCTGTTCTGACCTGTGATGCTTTTGAAGCCCATCTCATTGGTCTGAGTGATGGTAGCAAATCCCAGCTGAGTGTGTGGTCTGGCTGAGGATCTTTAAATTATTTTCTATTATATTGGAATAGTTGGTATCTTCAAGTGATACCATGGAGTCACAGATGTCAAGAACCTTCTTCAGTCATTTGACCTTTTCTCTCTCCATCCAGCACTTAAATCACCTTGGGAAGGGAGCCTGAGCCTTTTCTTTGAAATTTCCAGGGGAGATTCATTGTTCCATTTGGTGGTGCATTCTAATATTCTTCCTAACATGCCTTCAAAATGTCTCCTGCTGGAGTAAACCTAAAAGCCATTGTTTAGAAACAGGCTGAAATCATTCATTGATGTTGACTGTTAATGGAGACCAAAGCCACTATGGAGACGGAATATAAATAAACATAAAGTAACTGTCTCGAGAAACCACTGCAGTGAAATGATATATGAAAAATAGAAAATCAGAAGCACAGGGTTGAGGGGAGGGGAGAAGAATCCAGATGTTCCAGATATGTCATCCATAAGGGTTAACATTGTTAACCAAACTAAGCAGGGTCGGGCCTGGTTAGTACTTGAATGGGCGAAGGCCTGACCTCGTGGGAATGCAGCCCAATAGGTCTCAGCCTTATTTTACCTAACCCCTGTTCAAGATGGAGTTGCTGAGGTTCAGACGTCTCTGACACAGAGAGCTGGAGAAGGTGGTGGTGATTTTGCTCTAGATTTCCTGACAGGGAGAGAAGAAATGAAAACCTCACTCTGGAATGTAACTTTTATCCCAAAGTGGGAAAATAACCATACCTCAAAGGAAATAATCTTTGAATTAATTCCTAAACAAGTTTCTTGAGCATGGCTTTACTTTCAAATGATTTTTAGAAGAACCTTCAGTGAACTCTCAAGGCAAAATATTAACACATAACGTTGTGAAGCAGTTTGCTGAGGAGCTTTGTAGATTGGTCTGTGTCTTCAGTTTCCGCTGGTGCCGGTGGATCCAAAGACAGGATTCAAATATTAAAGGAGTGCTGAATGTGTTCTAGAAGCCTGTCTGCAAGTCGCTTCTTCAAGGTGCTCCTGCTGAGGACATGGAGAGTCTATGGTAGTCTGTTTCGTTGTGGTAAAGGAATATGTGAGACTGGGTAATTTATAAAGAAAAGAGGCTGGGCATGGTGGCTCATGCCTGTAATCCCAGCCCTTTGGGAGGCGGAGGTGGGCAGATCACAGGAGTTCGAGACCAGCCTGCCCAACATGGTGAAACCCCGTCTCTACTAAAAATACAAAATTAGCCAGGTGTGGTGGCACATGCCTGTAATCCCAGCTGCTAAGAGGCTGAGTCAGGAGAATTGCTTGAACCTGCGAGACGGAGGTTGCAGTGAGCTGAGATCGTGCCATTGCACTCCAGCCTGGGCAACAAGAGCAAAACTCCATCTCAAAAAAATAAACGAGAAAAGAAAAGAGGTTTATCTGGCCCATGGGTCTGCAGGCTGTACTGCAGCACATGTGCTGGCATGTGCTTCTGGGGAGGGCTTTAGGAAGCTTCTAATTGTTGTGTAAGGCAAAGGAGACCCTGTGTGTCACCTGGGAAGAGACAGAGAGAGAAGGGAGGGAGGTGCTGAGCTCTTTTTAACAAACTGATCTGGCAGGAACTAATAGAGTGAGAATTCACTCATTACCTCAAGGAGGGCACCAAGCGGATCATGAGAGATCTTTCTGGGTGACCCAGACACCTCCCTTCAAGCCCCACCTCCAATATTGAGAATCAGATTTTGATGTCAGATTTGGAGGAGTCAGATATCCCAATTATATCAGTAGCTCTTATGTTGTTGACTGAGAGCTCATCTTTAGGGTTAAGAAGCCACATGAGCAAGAGCCGGGACTGATGACCTGTTCCACAAACCAGAGCACCTGATAGTGCTCCCCTCGATGCAAGGGTACTCACTGTCACGTGCTCCGAAGGCAAAGTTGCAGTTTTCTCAGAGCTGCTTAGGAATTACTCCAATGTGGAAAAACAAAAAAAATGTTTTTTTAGACATGCCACAAGCCTTGCCATAAAGCATGGCGGAAAAAAGTGTTGGCTTGGGAGATTTTAAAGCAAGGGCAGTTGGTCTTCTGTGACATCACAGGATTCTCTCTCAGATGCTGCCATGGGTTATCTGGGTTCTGAGCAGCATGGCTTCCAGGAGCACCAGCCTGAATAAGTGAGCTGTAAAATGCATTCCTAGGCTAGCAAATGAGTTAACTTGCTCTGTGGAGTTAATTAGCAGACGTTAGATTTTAGTGATATGCATTCATCTCACAAATACTTACTGAGCACCAACTCTCAGCCAGACTGGACACTAGGGATGCAACAGTGGAAAAAAGACAATGCCCAGACTTCCTGGATTACTTGCTGCTGGGGAAAGACAGACACGAAATACAACATATAGTATGTCCAGTAGGAAAACACAAAGCAGGGGAAGAGAATGGAGACTTTAAACCAGCGTAACCAGGGAAGGCCTTCCTGAAAAAGTGACGTTTGAGCAGATGTTACCAGAAAGGTGTCCCGATCCAGACCCCAAGAGAAGATTCTTGGAACTCATACAAGAAAGAATTTGGGGTGAGTCCACAGAGTAAACTGAAAGCAAGTTTATTAGAGAAGTAAAGAAGCCAAAGAACGGCTGCTCCACAGGCAGAGCAGCGGCATGGGCTGCTCGACTGATAATATAGTTATTTCTTGATTATATGCTAAACAAAGGGTGGATTTTTTCATGAGTTTTCTGGGAAAGGGGTGGAGATTTCCTGGAGCTGAGGGTTCATTTCCTTTTTAGACCATATAAGGTAACCTCTAGGCATGGCCATGGCATCTAAACTGTCATGGTGCTGGTGGGAGTGTCTTTTAGCCTGCTGATGCATTATAATTACCATATAATGAACAGTGAGGATGACCAGAGGTCACTTTCTTTTTTATTTTTTTATTTTTTATTTTTTTTTGAGATGGAGTCTTGCTGTATTGCCCAGGCTGGAGTGCAATGGCACTATCTTGGCTCACTACAACCTCTACCTCCCAGATTCAAGCGATTCTCCTGCCTCAGCCTCCCAAGTAGCTGGGATTACAGGCACACACCACCATACCCAGTTAATTTTTTGTATTTTTTAGTAGAGACAGGGTTTCACCATGTTGGCCAGGCTGGTCTTGAAATCCTGACCTCAGGTGATCCACCTGTCTCGGCCTCCCAAAATGCGGGGATTACAGGTGTGAGCCACTGCACCTGGCCTACCAGAGGTGACTTTCATGCCATCTTGGTTTGGGTGGGTTTTGGCTGGTTTCTTTATGGCACTCTGTTTCACCAGCAGAGTCTTTGTGACCTGTATCTTGTGCCAACCTCCTATGTCATCCTGTGACTCAGAATGCCCAACATCCTGGGAATGCAGCCCAGTAGGTCTCCGCCTTATTTTAACCCAGCCTCTATTCAAGATGGAGTTGCTCTGGTTCAAATGGCTGTGACACAGAGAGCAAGGAACTCAGTGTTCATGCAGCCTGAACCAGTCTTTCAGGTTAAATTTTAGAGCTCCCTGGCTGGGTGAGGGTCCATTCAAATTGTTGTGGGGCCTTCAAATTTTATTTTTGGTTTACAACATGATCTGACTTTACACTTCGAAAAGATTGCCTGGCTGTTCTATTGAGATTAATTAGACTGTGATGGGCAAGGATAGAAGATATCTTTTTTTTTTTTGAGATGGGTGTCTTGCTCTGTCCCCCACGCTGGAGTGCAGTGAAACAATCTCAGCTTACTGCAGCCTCCGCCTTCAGGGTTCAAGCGCTTCTCCTGTCTCAGCCTCGCGAGTAACTGAGATTACAGGCACGCACCACCACACCCAGCAACAGGGTTTCTCCATGGTGGCCAGGTTGGTCTTCAACTCCTGACCTCAGGTGATCCCCTGCCTCAGCCTCCCAAAGTGCTGGGATTACAGGTGTAAGCCACTGTACCTGGCCTGAATATATCATTTTTAAAAATTCTTTTTAGTGACTGGACATGGTGGCTCACGCCTGTAATCCCAGCACTTTGGGAGGCCAAGGCAGGCAGGTCACCTGAGGTCGGGAGCTGAAACCAGCCTGGCCAACATAGTGAAACTGTCTCTACTGAAAATACAAAAAGTTAGCTGGGTGTGGTGGGTGCCTATAATCCCAGCTACTCGGGAGGCTGAGGCAGAAGAATCGCTTGAACCCAGGAGGTAGAGGTTGCAGTGAGCCAAGATCGTGCTATTGCATTCCAGCCCAGGCGACAGTGTGAGACTCCATCTCAAAACAAAAAAAAAAAAATTCTTTTTATTATAGTTAATGATGAGCCATTCCCCTACCCAGTAGATATCAATTAGCCTTCACGCCACTTCTGGCTTGTATTCCTTGTGACTTAAATTAGCTAAGATGGCTGGCCCTGCTAAAGGAAGGTCATGTTGCCATCCTATCAGCAGTGCGTGCATTTTGAGTTTTGTGTTCTCTGGTGGTGATGATGGGTGCTGATTTACCCCACTTACCATCTAATGGGTATGTCCCTGAGGTAGAGGGGCTGGTAGAAAGCATTTATTTGTAGCCATGCAGCAGTTAACTGGTACAAAGGGATTGAGCCTATGACTTTGACCTCACTAGCAAGATGCTTTAAATAACTACTAACAGTTAGCACTAGCATACCCAGAAGCTACCACTTAGATGTCAAAGGCAATACCTTGAGCAGCCTGGAACATCGCATTCCAGTGTGGGACCTATCCATATTCTTCCTTAGAAACTAGGCAGACCACCGGAACTCTCTCCAGTGACATACCAAATAATAATCATATGATGATAGCTACCCCCATTGATTACCTAATATGTAAGAGACACGCTGGCATGCACTTATACGTATCATTTCTAATCCTTATAGTAACTGTACAAGATAGGTGTATCAGTCCCATTTTACAGATGAGACAGCTAAACCTCTGAGAGTTCAGTAGCTTACACATGGTCACCCAGGTGATGCCAGGGACTTGCACCCATGAGGACTCAGGCCCAGTTGCTCCCCTCTGCTAGAGGGGACGGACCCTCCTGCCCTTTTATCTTGGCGCCCCTCATAGTGGTTTCTAGAATTGAATCTTTCAGTATGGAGTGAAAATGCCTATCATATGCCACAATCCTTGTGTGCCATGATCACCTCTGCAATGTTGAAAGAAGGCCAAAATAATAATAAAGTGCTGAAATTTTACAATATTTTACTTTTAAAAGGTAAATCAGAGGTTTTATGTTCTTTTTTACAAAAATATTGTGCGAGAAGGAGAGTACTACACAGAGATTTTACATAGAGCTCACGGGTACCTCTGTGGAGGATTGTAAGGATCTTTCCAGTTAAAGGACAGAGAACCACTGACATATAATACTGGTATGACTGATACGTGACAGCGCAAAAGAAAGCAAAGGGTGAGTTCCTGATGATGTGGGAATGAGGTAATAGTCAATCTAGATAATTGGAGGATACTGTGTGCCTGTTTTTTTAGACTGGCTTTTAAGGTGGCCTCGATTTCCAAATAATTATGCAAACCACAGCTTTGAGTTGACTGCACGAACATAGAACTTGAGGTAGGATTATATTTCTTGGAAATTCATGACTTAATATCATCGTAATCAATAGTACAACATTTTTGAGCACTGACAATTTCTGCTGTAATTGAAGTTAGCTCTGGTAACCTTCACAATGAGCCTGTGCTGGGTTCTTGGTATGCGAGGACACTTTGAGCAAGACTGGCCCATTTCTCTTTTGCAGACCTCCCTTTGTGGGAGAAAAAAATGATAACCATTAACCCTGGTTATTGAACTTTTGGAGATCAAGCATATCCTGAAAATATTTATCACATATTCCAAATCATTGCATTGTTTTCGGAATTGGATTTTTAAAACCATTTTATGAATCTTTCTTTTCTTGTATATCTCAAATTCTGTAGAATTCTAGTAATTCTTCTTGTTTTATGAAAGGAATTACCCTGACATAGGGGTCTCCTTACAGAGGTGTCACGGAAAGTGGTCCTGACCCAGACCCCAAAAGAGGGTTCTTGGATCTCTCACAGGAAAGAATTTGAGGTGAATCCATAAAGTGAAGGCAAGTTTATTAAGAAAGGAAACGAATAAAGAATGGCGACTCCAAGGACAGAGCAGCCACGAGGGCTACTGGTTGCCCATTTTTATGGTTATTTCTTTTTTTTTCTTTCTTTCTTTTTTTTTGAGACAGAGTTTCCGTCTTGTTGCCCAGGCTGGAATGCAATGGCGAGATCTTGGCTCAGCTCAACCTTCACCTCCCAGGTTCAAGAGATTCTCATGCGGGAGGAGGGATTGCACTGGGAGTTATACGTGATATAAATGACGAGTTAATGGGTGCTGATGAGTTGATGGGAGCAGCACATCAACATGGCACAAGTATACATATGTAACAAACCTGCACATTATGCACATGTACCCTAGAACTTAAAGTATAATAATTAAAAAAAAAGAGAGAGAGATTCTCATGCCTCAGCCTCCTGAGTAGCTGGGATTACAGGCATGTGCCACCACACCCTGCTAATTTTGTATTTTTAGTACAGATGGGGTTTCTCCATGTTGCTCAGGCTGGTCTCAAACTCCCGACCTCAGGCGATCCGCCTGCCTCGGCTTCCCAAAGTGCTGCGATTACAGGCGTGAGCCACCGCGCCCGGCTGGTTATTTCTTGATTATATGCTAAACAATGGGTAGATTATTCATGCCTCCCCTTTTTAGACCATATAGGGTAACTTCCTATATGGTCGCCATGGCCTTCGTAAATTGTCATGGCGCTGGTGGGAGTGTAGTAGTGAGAATGACCAGAGGTCACTGTCATCTCCATCTTGGTTTGGGCCAGCTTCTTTATTGCAGCCTGTTTCATCAGCAAGGTCTTTATGACCTGTATCTTGTGCCAACCTCCTATCTCATTCTATGATTTAGAATGCCTGTCTGTCTGGGAATGCAGCCCAGTAGGTCTTAGCTTATTTTACCCAGCTTCTACTCAAGACGGAGTCACTCTGGTTGAAACGCCTTGGGCCGAGGGTCTGCATGTCCAGGTGGTATATGGGCTGCCTCCTTTCCCAATGGATTTCATTTCCCTGTCTCAAAATAGTCCTTTTGTTCTGCCTCTGAACGCGTGTAAGGCTTCTCATATTAAAAAAAGCAAATCCTAAAAAAGCATTTTAACATAGGATACGATGTCACACTGTTACAGTCATTAAACTTGATGTTACAGAATACTTAATATCCTGAGAAAATATTCACAAGATACTATTAACTGAAAACAAGTTTTAAAACATCCTGTAGAGTATGATCCCAATTTTCTTCTTAAAAATGCACATGGGTGAGCACAGTGGCTCACACCTGTAATCCCAGCACTTTGGGAGGTGGAGGTGGGTGGATTGCTTGAGCCTAGGAGTTTACAACCAGGTGGGCAACATGGTGAGACCCTGTCTCTACAAAAAAGTTAACTGAGTGTGGCGGTATGCATCTATAGCCCCAACGAGTCAGGAGGCTGTCTCAAAAACACATAAAAAAGACTGAAAGGTATGTAATAGATGTTAGCTTTGATTATTTATGGGCTGTGGATTTGTGGCTGATTTTTCTTTTCTGTCTGTATTTTCTAAATTTTCTATAGTGGGCTTTCTCCTGTGAGGATGGGGTGTGCATGGTGTGTAAGGATGCTCTGGAAGGCAGCAGCATGGTAAGGGAGACACCTCACAGTGCAGCCCAGGCAGAGTGGCCACATGTTTGAGTGCCAGTGATGGAACATGCCATGTAGTGCAGTTGGACCCAAACAAGCTGTTCATCGTGTTGTGCCGAGAGACTCAGTCATCAGGGACAGTCTTAGAGGACCAGCCTTGCTGTCAGCCCAGTGATGACTTTGTGTGAGTTAGGAAAAGGTGCCTCTTCCTCAAGAGAAACTACTGCCATCTGCTGGGAAAGGATTGTAATAATTACACAAAGCTCTGAAGACTAGGAGGCAAACCGTGGGTTGCAGTGGTTGTGCAGTGCACAACGGTAGGCACAGTCCTGTGGTGGACCTGCCTCCATCCCCTAACCTAGGCCTTGGTGTGGATCTGGAAGTCTGTATTTTTATATTATTAGTATTTTTTTTATGACCCATTAAAACTTTTTTTATTGTGGGAAATTTGAAATAGGAAAACAGGGGAATACAATGAGTCTTCATCTTACTATCTCCAGCTTCAATAAAGATTCACATTCTGTGCCATTCTTTTCATCTATCGCTCTACAGTATTTTGCTAGAATATTTTAGAGCAAATCTCAGGCTTCATATCCTTTTCCCATCTATTGGAGTTTATATCTAACTATATAAGAAATTTTTAAAAATACAATTATTACACTCAGAAATATATATATTTTCTTAAAGCTTCTAAAATAGCTGTGCAGAAGAAAAGGCAACAAAGGCAAGGGAAAGATTAATTACAAACTCAAGAGGAGGTGTTGTGCTTGTGCTGGGACATTTAGGTTTTATCCTAAGAGTTGTGGAGAGGCTTCAGCATTCTCTGTGCAGGACACTCTGCCTTTTATGGTGATCTTTTTGCCTCCCTCCCAGTGAGGAGGGTATCCCTGCACCTTCCTTCCACTTTGGGACACCGACTTCCTCCTCTGTTAGTAGATTCCAGAGATTGGCGCACTCTCACCAGCCTGCCCAACCTACCCTCTTCCCAGTCATTTCCTGTCATTCAAGACAACGGAAGAGGATTAAAAGGGGACACCCTTTTGAAGTTCGATCCAGCAGACCCAAATTAAACCCAAGGTTCTTCTGATCCTCATTAACCACAACACAGGACTCCACACTCCCTGATCTCATAAAAAGTGGGTGGCAGTCACACTCAAGTGAGAAGTTCAGATAAAGAAAGACACAGCCCTTAAAGAAAGACACAGCCCAAGCACATACGTAGTTCAAGATGTGGGTGGAACTTGCTTGAGGGCCGCATTGCCAGGGTTCTCGTTATGACCTCAGGCAGGACTTCTTTTGGGGCATTTATTCCTTATTGCTAGGAGTTAGAACAGACTGCAGGATTGTGACATTAGCTTTTCCTTCCAGAAGCTTCTAATGCTTCTTAATTACAATAATGAACATATTAATGGCATATTTGATGGCAACAATAATAGGTATGATGTCTCTTTTGAGCATTTCATACAAGAACTGTCAGAATGTAGGCTGCAGTAAAATCTGGACATGTTCATGCTTTTCCTGTACCATTTTAAAGGAATATCACTGGCTGGGTGTGGTGGCTCATGCCTGTAATCCCAGCACTTTGGGATGCCGAGGAAGGCAGATCACCTGAGGTCAGGAGTTCGAGACCAGCCTGCCCAACTTGGCAAAACCCCATCTCTACTAAAAATACAAAAAATTAGCCAGGTGTGGTGGCAGGTGCCTGTAATCCCAGCTAATCGGGAGGCTGAGGCAGGAGAATCGCTTGAACCCGGGAGGCAGAGGTTGCAGTGAGTCGAGATCACGCCACTGCACTCCAGCCTGGGCGGCAAGAGGGTAACTCCATCTCAAAAAAAAAAAAAAAAAAAAAAAAGTGCAAGTCACCTGGCCTCACCCTGGACCTGCTGAAGCAGTGATCTGTTTTAATAAGCCCTGCAAGTGGTCTTACTGCAAGCTAAGGTTTAAGAACCACTGTTCTACTCTGTGGTGATCTTGAATCTGACACTAGTGTTTAAAGCTACTATTTTGGCCTACCAGATGGATGCAAATAACATCGTTGGCCTACTTGACTCCTCCTCAAATGCTGATGTCTCTAGCCAGAATCTGGCCTCCTTCACCCTGAGGCTGGGTTCCACCCTTTCCTGGTGTTTCTGGGCAGGCTCCGCGTGCTTGTGCCATTGGCTCTGCTCTTCTCTCTCAGGGTGCTGGATGACTGCCTACCTGCCCAGGCTCTTCTCTGCATTGGTAGCTTTGCCAAAGTGGACTGTGGTTGCAGATAACCTGAACATGATTGAAAACCAACCCCCAAAGATCAGACTCATATAACAAAAAAACCGTATTTATCTTATGTAATAGGTTTTGAGAGGATTATATATTTGAAGGTCATTCAATTCACATATCGACTAAATCCTTAGCAGCTCCACTCTGGCTCCTTTACCTGCTTTCCCTCTTGATAAAACCTCTGCCCACCCCCACGAGGCAGGCCTTTCCCCTTTGGAGCCCGCAGGGGTGGTTGTAGGAGGCAGTGTTTGCATTTTGCCCCAGCCTGGGGTTCTCTTTATGATCGTGAGGGTCCAGCCAAGTAACTCTCCCAGCCAGTTAGGACCAACCTTCTGCCCCCTGGCACCACTGCCTACGCCCTGGGGTTAGGGCCCAAGGCCATTCAGGAGAGCGGGTAGCAGCGATGAGATAGAGGAGGGAGAGGAAGGCTGAGGGAAGCGGAGAAGGGGAGCCAGTTTCTGGCTGAGGAAGAGGAGAGGCAGTGACAGGACAGTTGTGGCCTGGCTATCCAGGGCTGTGCTTTAGCTGTGTGACCCTGGCTCAGTTGCTTCAGAGTGATGTGGTTGGGATACATACTGCTCAAAATTGTTCTTTTCTAAAATTGTATTAAGGGAAAAGGAAACAATAAATATGGTGGGATGTAATCACATATAATGCAGAACTGCGTCAAGTGCTACTTAGGACCTGACAAAGAAACTCCCAGCGGCTACATCAGTAATGTTTCCTACGTTCTAAGTTACGCACACGGGGCCCTCAGCAGCCCCGGAAGCTGTAAGTTCTGTTCTTTAAAACTTTCACAATTTCATTTTGAGGAGACCCCAAATATATAAATATATTCTGGATTGTTTCTACAAACACCTTTTAACTGCATAGTGATCATATGTATAATCACATTGACTTCTAGTGCTGGAGACTTTTTTCCCTATCAAAAGTTGGAGTAAAATTGTTCTGATATTTAATATTCACTAGACTAGAATTTCTTCATTTTTTTCTAACATCAGTCCCTTGCTATACATTTATATTAAATCTCAAACCCAGACATTTAGAGGGAAAGAATCAACTGAAATCTAATTTGGAATGGAAATTAGCATGAGCAGCAACATTCCCAGGATGCTCTTCTTTTTCTTTTTTTTTTTTGAGGTGGACTGTCACTCAGTCGCCCAGTCTGGAGTGCAGTAGTGCCGTGATCTCGGCTCACTGCAGCAGCCTCCACCTCCCAAGTAGCTGGGATTACAAGCATGTGTCACCACGTCCAGCTAATTTTTGTATTTTTTAGTAGAGACATGGTTTCACCATGTTGGCCAGGCTAGACTCGAGCTCCTGATCTCAAGTGATTCACCTACCTTGACCTCCTAAAGTGCTGGGATTGCAGGTGTGAGCGCCTAGCCTCAGGATGCTCTTTTGAACTTTAATTCCAAGAATATTAGATGAAGTGATATAGGCTATATTTTGCTTATGAGTTTTTATATTACCGTATCTGAAAATGTGGTAGAAATTTCACTGTTCACAAATAAAAAACAGACATTATTTATATGATTTATATTAGTGGATGACAAACTTAAATAGGTCTCTGAGGTATTTGTTAAGATAAACAGATTTATAAGTGTTGGTACATTTTTTAAGCGTCATTTATTGTCTCCACTGAAGTGGGTTTAATATGTGCACTTAAGTAACATTTTCATGATATTAACTGTGTCCAGTTTTAAATTTTAAAATTTGTAGGCTGGGCACAGTGGCTCATGCCTGTAATCCCAGCACTTTGGGAGGCCGAGGCAGGTGGATTACTTGAGGTCGGGAGTTTCAGACCAGCCTGGCCAACATGGTGAAACCCCGTATCTACTAAAAAACAAAAATTAGCCAGCCGTGGTGGCGGGCACCTGTAATCCCAGCTACTTGGGAGGCTGAGGCAGGAAAATCACCTGAACCCGGGAGGTGGAAGTTGCAGTGAGCTGAAATCGTGCCACTGCACTCCAGCCTGGGTGATGAGTGAGACTCTGTCTCAAAAAAAAAAAAAAAAAAAAAATTAACATTTGTATATGTACATGAAGGATTATTTGATTTTTTTGCATGATATATTCAGTTCATTTCTAATATTACAAAACCTTATTTTTGGAACAAATAGGAGTGATGGGAGGAATAGTATATGAGACCTTACTGACTGGTTCTTGGGGGTGATTGTTAACATGGATGGCAATCCACTTTTGTTTATTTTATTTATTTTTTTGCGATGACGTCTTGCTCTGTCACCAGATTGGAGTTCAGTGGCGCTACCTTGGCTCACTGCAGCCTCTGCCTCCCAGGTTCAAGCAATTATCCTGCCTCAGCCTCCCGAGTAACTGGGATTACAGGTGCCCATCACTATGCCTGATTAATTTTTGTATTTTTAGTAGAGGTTTCACCGTGTTGGCCAGTCTGGTCTTGAACTCCCGACCTCGAATGATCTGCCCGCCTCGGCCTTCCAAAGTGCTGGGGTTACAGGCACGAGCCACTGCACCTGGCTGCAATCCACTTTTAAATGGATTTATGGAAAAAGCACAGATTATAATTAAACTAAGTGGTATTTAGGTCACACATCTCATTCAGCTGATCAGTGATCTGACAATGAACCTGACAGGAGAGAGTCACATCTCCTAGGGTTTCAGGAATCAGTGGGAGAGGCACGCTGTGAAAGGGAATGTGAAGGAAGGCTGTGTTTTTGTGTTGCAGGTGTGCACTTGTACTACGTCGGGGGAGAGGTGTATGCCGAGTGTGTGAGTGACAGCAGCATCTTTGTGCAGAGCCGGAACTGCAACTATCAACATGGCTTCCACCCAGCCACCGTCTGCAAGATCCCCAGCGGCTGCAGCCTCAAGGTCTTCAACAACCAGCTCTTCGCTCAGCTCCTGGCCCAGTCAGTTCACCATGGCTTTGAAGTTGTGTATGAACTGACCAAGATGTGTACTATCCGAATGAGTTTTGTTAAGGTAAGGAGTGCTTGCTATCACATTATAAAATGTTCAGTGAAAACAAAACAAAACCAAAAGCACCCTGACTGATGTGGCAGTTCTGCGGTCAGATAGACAAAACCAATTTTTTTTTTTTTGAGACGGAGTTTCACTCTGTCACACAGGCTGGAGTGCAGTGGCATAATCTTGGCGCGCTGCAACCTCCGCCTCCCGGGTTCAAGCGATTCTTCTACCTCAGCCTCCCAACTAGCTGGGACTACAGGCGTGCATTACCACGCTTGACTGATATCTGTATTTTTAGTAGAGACAGGGTTTCACCATATTGGCCAGACTGGCCTTGAACTTCTGGCCTTGTGATCTGCCTGCCTCAGCCTCCCAAAGTGCTGGGATTACAGGTGTGAGCCACCGTGCCCAGCCCAAAAGCAATTTTTTTGAATTCTGTTGTTTTTAGGAGGAGTTCCTCTTTGAGTATAAACTGTCTTGTTTAGCAATTATATGAAAATTCTTACACATTACTTTCGAGGAAAAACAAGTAAGGTGGCTCTCTGTTTTTAATGCAGATGATAAAGTAACAACAGTAATTTTATAGGACTAGTGCAACAGAGATTTTTCTTTTTCCATCCTTCGAATTGCCAAGCACTATTATCACTCAGTGAATGTTGGCGAATTTATCTGAATTCAGTAAGATACTCTCCTTACTCTTAGAAAGCATACAGGCACATGGAGGAGATAATATTTATGAATAAGCTACAAAATAGGCAGGATTGGTTCTAATACAAGACAGTAAATTACGTAGTGTTATAAAGGTATAAACAATCTGGAATAGAAACATGAGGCGGGTGTGATTAATTCTGAGAGTAGTATATGTTCTGTTGATGAATATTTGTTGAATTTCTCGAATCTTACTAAGGTTGCTATAAAGGCTAGAGAACCAAGGAAGTTTCTTAGTGGGAAGGAAAAACAGCTGGGTTTGTATATGGAAGCAAAAGCCTTCAGTTTCATCACCTGCTATTTATTTTATCTGTTGCAAAGTACTCGCAAATCAGTCTAATATTTCAAAATCTGGGCTTATCAAAGTATCCGGGTATGTGTGACAGTTTTCATACTGCCATGCCTCCATCCAGGGAATCAGCATGGCTTGTTCCAGGCATTTTTTTCAAAGTAAATTTTATTAGCACTTTAAAATTACCATGACAAATAATTTTCTACACTCAAATTTTGTTTTATTGTTTATAATTTTAGTAATTATTTAAAACTAAGAACAATATAGTTTCCAATTTTAAAAAACAGCGGCTTGAAATTATTTCTCTTTCATGGTGACAAAGCAGTTTCATTCAAATTTAGTGTTTTAAAAGCATATATTATAAAGTCATCTTAACAAATAACTTGGAAATCTTTTCAAATGTTCTGTTGCTTTAGAAACGGCAGAGGGCATCATTTGAATCATACAGTTTTTTTTTTTCCAGGTCTGTGTTTTTAAAATTAGGATGAAATGCCAGTATCTCATAGGTAATTATTTCACTCTAATTAAATATAAGCTTATATAGAAATCTGATTTTCCTGATAACTAGATACACTTCTCAGATAGGCAACATTTAAATTCATAAAGCTACACAATTGACACAGAAGACAAACTTCCTAATACTGCAGGAACTTTTAAAATAAATACATAGTAAATATAACTATAGATCATTTTTTTAAACATTTGAGATGAGCAGCTGTAGCTACCACTGGGCTAATGGATCAGATCTCTTTAAGGTTTCTTTCAGCTCTGATTTTTACCGATTCTAGGACTCATTCAGTCAGTCAACAAATATTTATTGAGCACCTACCATGTGCAGGCCAGGCGCGTGGGACATAGCAATGTTCACTCACAGATCTCTGCTTCAGGGAACCAATATTCTAGAAAGGAGAGACATAATAAACAACAGCCATAACACAGAAGAAGGATGGAAAGAGAAAGTGTGGGGCAGGGTGAAGGGAATTGGAGCACGGGGGCAGTGGAGTCATCTGCACATCGGGGTGGGCCTCACTGAAAAGGTGACAGGTCAGCAGAGACTGGAAGGAGACATGGAGCTAGGCCTGGGAACCTCTGGAGGAAGAGCAGAAGCAGAGGGAAGAGCAAGGCAACAGCATACACCTGGAAATGCTGAAGAGCAGGCAGGCCAGTGTGGCTGGGGCCTAATAAGCAGGGGGAGCGAGATGAGAGCAGCTGCTGGGAACCACAGTGAGGCCTCCTGAGCCATTCCTTGGAATTTATTGGTGACTCCAAGGAGGTGGCGAGCTTTTGCAGGGATCGGAGCAGAGTATTTTCATGATCTGACTTCTGTTCTTAGAGGATCGCCCTGCCTGCTGTGTGGAGGAGAGATATTACACAGACAAGGTTGCAAGTAGGGAAACCAGTTAGGAGGCTATTGCAATATTCAGGTGAGAGTCGCCCTCACCTGGAGGGATCCAGTACAGCTGTGAGAAGTGGAAGGATTCTGAATTGTGAAGGCGGATGAGGCGTGGGGGTGAGAAAAAGAGGAAGATGAAGTTAGTTGCCTTCAATCAAGATGGAGAAGATGCAGGTGTATTGAGATGTCTGTCCACACTCAAGTGGAGTTGCTGAGTAGCCAGTTTGATGTAAGAGTCTGGATTCGGGGAAAGAGATTTGGTCTCGAAATACAAATTTGGGAATTGTCAGCAAAGGGACAGTATTTAACTCCCTAAGTCTGGATGAGAACACCAAAGGTTTGAGTTTAAACTGAGAAGGGCCGGGAGTGGTGGCTCACGCCTGTAATCTCAGCACTTTGGGAGGCTAAAGTGGGTGGATTGCTTGAGGTCAGGAGTTCAAGACCAGCCTGGCCATCGTGGCAAAACCGCATCTCTACTAAAAATACAAAAATTAGCCAGGTGTGGTGGCGCCTGCCTGTAATCTCAGCTACTTGGGAGGCTGAGGCAGGAGAATCGCTTGAACCTGGGAGGCAGAGGTTGCAGTGAGCTGAGATTGTACCATTGCACTCCAACCTGTGTGACAGTCAGATTCCATCTCAAAAGTAATAATAATAATAATAATAATAATAATAATAGTAGATAAAAATAGAGAAGAAAGGGGGCTCTAGGACTGAGCCCTGGGACACTTCAACGTTTAAAGATGGGACAGAAGGGACAGAATCAGCAAAGAAAACTGAGAGACCAGCCAGTGAAGTAGTAATGAGACCAAGAAGTGTGCGGCTTTGCAAGCCAAGAAAAGACAGTGCACTGATGAGAGGGTGTGATGAACTAAACCAAATGCTGCCCACGTAACACAAAAGCTGAGAGCTAATAATTCATTCTTACAACATGAAGGCCTTTTTTGATCTTGACAAGAAAAGTTTTGTTGGCGGGGGCCGGGCGCGGTGGCTCAAGCCTGTAATCCCAGCACTTTGGGAGGCCGAGACGGGCGGATCACGAGGTCAGGAGATCAAGACCATCCTGGCTAAGACGGTGAAACCCCTTCTCTACTTAAAATACAAAACTAGCCGGGTGAGGTGGCGGGCTCCTGTAGTCCCAGCTACTCGGGAGGCTGAGGCAGGAGAAGGGCGTAAACCCGGGAGGCGGAGCTTGCAGTGAGCTGAGATCTGGCCACTGCACTCCAGTCCGGGTGACAGAGCGAGACTCTGCCTCAAAAAAAAAAAAAAAAAAAAAAAAAAAAGTTTTGTTGGCGGCTGGGGTGAAATGATGATCAGAATGGATTGAAGAGAGAATGGAAGGAGACAAATTGAGACAGCCAGTATGGATGACTATCCTGAGGGTTTTTGTCAGAAAGGGAATAAAGACATAGGGCAGTAGCTGGTGGGGGTGGAGAAGTATCTTTAAGATGGAAGATAATTTCATTGTGTTCTTGTGTTGACGGGAATGATACAGTAGATGCAAAAGATTGCAGGAGAGAAGGAGAAGATTTGTTGGAATGATGTCTCTGGGAAGGCAGGTCTGAGAGTGCATAAATGGGTGGACCAGCTTATCTGGAAACATGGATAATTAATCTGTGGTAAGAGGTAGAAAGGCCGAGTATGTGGGTGCAGGTCCTGTGGAAACTCTTATTTCTGATGTCTTCATTTTTCTCATTAAAATACAAAATCCATCAGTTGCAGGTATGGACAGGGAAAAGGGGGTTGGAGGTTTTAGTGGGGAGGAGCAGTCACCTAGGAGGGGGACATGAAAGAGGGGACTGGAGGGTAGGTTGTGACTGCCGGGGACATCACAGGTCCACTTGAGGTTCTCAGCAGTGAAAGTAAAATGGGATCAGGCAGCATGGTTGTGTTGAAATCCAAGTTTTAAAAAACTCTACAGAGAATCACTGTTCCCAGTCACAAAACTGGTTGACTTGGCTGTGATATCCCTCCATTTTGAAATATCTTTTCATTGGTGTATAACATATAGAGAAAAATATGCAAATTATTTTTTAAAAATTTTTTACTGTCTCTCCTTTGAATGGTGATAGAAGGGAAATTGCCAGGTGAACCAGAGAGAGAGAGAGAGAGAGAGAACGAGAGAAAACAAGCAAGCTTTGATAATCAGCCCTGAAAAACCAAGAGCGCCTTCCAGTTCTGTCTTTACGACTTTCAGGTCCAGTCATTGGTCTGCAGTAATCAGCAAAACACTGTCCTGGGCATGAAGGAGTGAACAAAAGGTCAAGTTTCTTCCTTTGTGGAAGGGAAAATGATTTTTCAGTGCTTCCCATGTGACTGGAGTGCCAGAACCTCTCTAGATCCGAGTATTCAGTTGTGAGGGAATGCACTGATTTGGATTCATCTGAAGGCATCTGGTTGGTGCGAGAGTTGACCTGTGTTTACAGGAAGGTAGAGGCCATGTTCTCTCCCTCTCAGGTCTCAGGAGCTACCCTGGAGTGTGGGCTCTGCCCCCGCTGAGCTGTGCCTGGGGCTCTGGAGGCTGAGTGTAAGTGTGGCACCATCACTCAGCTCCGTTCTTGTTTTTCAGGGTTGGGGCGCTGAGTATCATCGTCAGGATGTCACCAGCACCCCCTGCTGGATTGAGATTCATCTTCATGGGCCGCTGCAGTGGCTGGACAAAGTTCTGACTCAGATGGGCTCTCCACATAACCCCATTTCTTCAGTGTCTTAACAGTCATGTCTTAAGCTGCATTTCCATAGGATAGAGGCTATTGCAGGGAGTGGCTTGTATCATTTCAGATTTGCAACTAACTGAAGTTTCTAAAAATGTGTAAATACACAGAATGTATACTGTCCCTATTTTTTTTAATCACCATTTGTTTTGTGCTTTCTAGTTAACCTGATGCCAGTACAGTGCAATTGGAAAAGCAGGCCTTTGGTGCCTGTGCTATAAGCAGCAGATTTCGTGGGAGGTAACAATGGAGAGGCAATATTGTCAACAGTATTTGCAGAGTGTTAGCAGAATAAAATGCAGCTTTAGTCAGCCGTGTCATTATAAAGCATGTTGTGTGGCCTCACAGACACACTGAAACTGTTTATACAGCAAAAGGCAGGTATTAGCAGCACTAGAGCAAATGTCACTCAGATGAAACAAAGCAGTGAAACCCCTACAGTTGAAATGATGTCACTTTAGTGCTATTGGCAAGAAGAAAAACAAAAAAAAACTTGTACAATGAATTAATGAGATAATCCATAGAAACTTTATTTCTAAGGTTGACATACCTGTAGCTGGGCTCCTGTGCTCATATTCAGTGGTACATTTTAAACAAACTGTAATCGGAAAAGAAAAAAAAAACTGTGAAGCCGAAAGTCATGTTCCCTCAGTCTACCGCTGTAAAAAAAACAGAGTCTAATATGGGAAAATAAATACGAAAACAGCATGAAATGCTGTTTCCCAAATTACAAGATAAGACCAGAACTTGCTCCAAGAGCCACCCAGGGAGACTCCTGCTTTCCACAGAGGAGACCAGGTTCCCGTTGTCCTGGTTGTTCGTGTCATGCCATCCTGCAAACTTTGAGTCTGCGCAGCATGCCAGAATAGCACGTGTTTCAGTCTTGTGTCAAGAAGCAGGTGAAACCAAAGGTTGGAGAAAAGTGTCACACATCGACTTACACTCCTTTCTCATTTCCCACGTTCCAGTCTCCTGGGAAGGGCACTCTTTTGCCACGTTTTCTTGCCTCTTGGCAAATATTAACTCTTTGCAGATTGCTAAAGCAACAGTAAAGACTTTGAGAAAATCTAGACACATTATTGGATCAATGAGTTATTTAACCTAGTGTTTCTAGTGATTATCTAAAGTCTCATAGCTGGAAATAAATTCCCAAGTAAAGTGATAATAATTTCATAATCGTCTATAATTTCTGGGGAACAGTGGTACTGAATAATAATATATCTTTTAAAAATATACACAATATTAAAAACATGTTCTTATTTTACTTTAGATGAGGGAGGAAAATCCCCCAGATTTCTAGGTACTTTCATATATATACTTGCCATGCACTAAACACTGCATTGCTTGGAAACATGTTTCACACCCTCTTTAAAAATGTACAATTTAAGATAGCAGTTATGCTTGTAACAGACAGCACTTCAGTAATCCAAGAAGTTTCTTTCATTTATACATTTTATCTCAACTCTTTCTAGCATTAGTGCACATGGTAGTTTTTCTAATTAAATTGTATTCAAGGTAGAAATGATCATGTGAGAAAGATATATGATTGAGCTACTACTGTCACCTCTTATAATGACTAATGTTATCTAATAGAAACTTTCATATGTACACAATAGAAAAGAATTATTACATTTTACATTGAAAAATCTAATATGTGGCTCATGTAGTGTTTAGAAAAATCTGTAGTTTATTGGTTCATCAACTATGTATTGTGCACCTACCTATAGGTGTCAGGTACAATGTTAGGTACTGTAGAATCAAATGTAAATAAGAGACAGTCCCAGCCCTCATGGAGCCGAGAATCTCATAGTGAATCTGTTTGTACAGACATCTTCATGTTTCAGAACTTTTAAAACAAAACAATGCAATCTGTCTTTTGCTTGAAAGAATGTAATTAATTTCTTATCTCTGTTTTGAAATTTTTATTTCCTTGCTCTTCTGCAGAGTCAGGTAATGGATTCCTTGTATAAATGCTACTTTTCTTCCATGTCTCAAAGTGGGTTTTGTTCCTCTTCTTGCTTCCCTATTTTCCAATAATTCTCCATCTCCCCTTCTCTTGAAAAAGGCATTAATATGGTGAATCTCATATGAGAACCATTCCATGGGAGAACTTCAACACAGCTTTGGTCCAGAGATCAAACATAGCTTTCATGATCTCTCTACCAGCTATCGAACTTATCCTCTGGTAATCTTTTATTTTTTTTGAGACAGAGTCTTGCTCTGTCGCCAGGCCAGAGTGCAGTGGTGCGATCTTGGCTCACTGCAACCTCTGCCTCCCGGGTTCGAGCTATTCTCCTGCCTCAGCCTCCCAAGTAGCTGGGACTACAGGCGTGGGCTACCACACCCAGTTAATTTTTGTATTTTTAGTGGAGATGGGGTTTCACCATGTTAGCCAGAATGGTCTCTATCTCTTGACCTCGTGATCCACCTGCCTCAGCCTCCCAAAGTGCTGGGATTACAGGCGTGAGCCACTGCGCCCGGCCTCCTCTGGTAATCTTACACCTTTACAGAATTAATCTAAACCAGTGGCTCATAAATGACATTAAAAACAAAAAACAATCTGGATGCAGTGGCTTATTCCTGTAGTTCCAGCACTTTGGGAGGCCAAGGTGGGAGGATCACCTGAGCCCAAGAGTTTGAGGCTATAGTGAACTATGATCACACGACTGCATTCTAGCCTGGGTGACAAAGTGACACCCTGCCTCTAAACAAAAATCAAGCAACAAAAAACTTGTATTTCCCTGCAGCTTTGGGAAGCCAGAACACAATATTGCAGTGAACCTGGATTTTCTGTGACATAAATTACTAAAATGGCACATATGATCATCACCAGTCATGTCTGATCAAAAGCCTTTATTAAGATGCTTGTAAAATTTGAAGAATTGACAAGTGATGAGAAGTTAACCCCTTAGTCATTGTAACATAATCATATTTTAATCAGCTTTTTCTTTGGCTACCAAGAGTTTCAAAAAAATGAATGCAGTATTTGATTTCAGGCTTCTAAAGGTGCTCATTTAGCATTTATTCCTTGATATAGACAATAAAAGAAAAAGCCGAATAGCATTCTTTCCAGGATAACTATTAAAGCAGACAGCTAAGCCTCTGAACATGAGCACTGCGGTGCATGTTTAAGGTTGCCACGGACAAAGATCACACAACAGAGAACACTGTAGTAACATTTTGGTCTGCTCACAACACCCAGAACATTTACCAGTTTTTGTTGTTGGTTTATTATTTTTCTGTTAAAAAATTGTGAAAAGTTTGTTTTAGCTGGATGATATTTTAATAGTTGCCACTGTTTTGCAACTATAAAGATGTCACTACTTAACCACATACACCTTATATTTTGTTTTGTTTTACACTCAGTATAAATCAGGAAAAGTTAGCCAACCACCTAGCATTTAGAATCCTCTTTTTTATTGTCTTCTGAGGATATGGATGTTCCCATAAGAGCAACAAAACAGCAACAAAAACATTTCATAAATATCACTTGATAAGACTTTAAGCACCTGCCTAACTTTGAATGTGCCCCAAATATTTAGTGTGTATATATATATGTATATATATATTCAACAAATAAAGCAAAATATAACATGCATTTCACATTTTGTCTTTCCCTGTTACGATTTTAATAGCAGAACCGTATGACAAGTTTAGGTGATCCTAGCATATGTTAAATTCAAATTAATGTAAAACAGATCAACAACAACAAAGAAACTTTCTATTTGAGTGAAGTCATGCTTTCTATTATAACTTGGCTTTGGTTATCCATCAAATGCACACTTACACTGTTATCTGATTGTTTATAATAAAGAATACTATACCTGTATGTCTTTTGGCTCATTTTTCCTGTAAACCTCATAGAAGATTCACTGTGTGTGGCTGCAGCATCTTAAGTCAATTAATTTTAAACCATTCTATTTTGAAAATGGGATGTTAAATTCCACATGCTATAGAGAAATTAGGTAGTGGTTTTGATTAAACACCTTAGAATAACCATCGTGAAGTATAGATCCTGAAGATACTTCACAGTAACTTTAGAAAGGATATATGTAGAACCTTTTTCTGGATAGTAGCAAATACGTGATATTGCAGTGTATAGGGAAGAATGAGCACTTTTATTATTGTAAACATCTGTACATTGCTACAGATTGCCCTAGTAGGTGCTAAAAGGCAACTGGTGATGGAAAACTAAGATGAAATCCAAAGAAATAGGAACACATCTAAAAATGTAAATTCTTAATTCCTTGCATCTAAATTTCCTTCTGATCTTAAAAAGGAAGGGGAAACTCTCCACCTAGAAAACACCTTTCTTATTTACTTGATCAGAGTTGTCAATTTTTTTTTTTAACGAAATGGAGCCCTTTATTCAAAAAAAGTGTTTTGTGGGACTCCAAAATATAAACACATGAAAGATGTGCCAGTTTAGATCCAGGTGGGGACCATGAAGCCTCCAGTTTACACTGTCAGTTTCTGGAGAGCAGTGACTGTGTCTTGTTTGTCTGCATCTCCCGTGGTTCCTGACCCTGTGCTTGCACCTAATATTTGGCATTGGCATTTCAAACACGAATACACATTCTTTAAACATATCATGGTATAGACATAAAAATACTGTCTTTAAACATCAGCCTGTCTTAGAGAATTATTTTCATCATAGACTGCTTATATTTATCAGATAGTTTTATGCATCAGCAGGCACTGTAGATACAATGACAAAGTCCCTGCTTTTGAGGAGCTTACCGTTTTGTGGAGGAAGATGAACAAGTAAACCAATAATAAGCAGTGTGTTGTCAGCTGTGACAAGCTGCTGGGACCACCGAGTGACATCTACGTCAGACCCTGGGTAAGTACCAGGGAAGGCTTCTGGGCCGGTCGAAGTTGCCATCCTTCATGTCGGTTCTCTTGGTAAATCATCCCGGGCATTCTAAAGCAGGTTAGTGCCTCCTCTCTGTGTTCCCATAATACTTTGTGCCCATCGATGGTCCATATCAGTTCCTGCACTACCCTGTTTACTTATCCTTCTCTGCCAGGCTGGGACGTGTTTAAGGACAGGGATTCTACTTATTCATTTTCAGCATTTTCCAGCTACTGTTTGTTTAGAAAGGCTTTTGGGGATCACATTGTAAAGGCAGAAATGGTAGTTGTTTTTAACTCTTCCTTTAAAAATATCAGTAAGTATTTAGCTTCTCCCTTTCAAAATAAAATGCATTGCAAGCCTCCAATTGCATATCATGTGACCATGCACAGCAGATAGGGATCAGAAAAGCATGCTTGTGTTTCAGTTTGGAAATAGTTATCCAGCTGCATAGCAGTAGCACGGAAAAGTAGCTTTAGCAATTAAACAGTTAAAATTGCTTTTATTCTAAGCATTTAATTTGTTTTCACAATGTGAATTTGAGTATGACAAGCATAAAGAATTTTGATGTTGTAAGACCAAGTTAACAAAAAGACACTAATTCTGAAAGTTTACCTCTGCATGATGACTGATGGTTCCATTATTTGCATGCATCTGATAAAAATGTTAGGTATGGCCTCAGAATGACTCTTAATCTAAATGCCAATGTTAAATGGAGTAAATATAAGGAAAATTATATTCAGTTTGGTTTTTAAGCCAAACAGAATTCACACCTGCAATGTGTTATTTGGAGAGAACGCTTGCAAGTGGCAGGCTGACTTCTCTCTGGTCTCATCATTTAGGAAGGAAAAGCCTAAAAATTATCAAAATAGGCCAGGACCGGTGGTTCACGCCTGTAATCCCAGCACTTTGGGAGGCCGAGGTGAGTAGATCACCTGAGGTCAGGAGTTCGAGACCAGCCTGGCCAACATGGTGAAACCCTGTCTCTGCTAAAAATACAAAAATTAGCCGGGTATGGTGGAGGGCACCTGTAATCCTAGCTACTCAGGAGGCTGAGGCAGGAGAATCGTTTGAACCTGGGAGGTTGAGGTTGCGGTGAGCCGAGATCTTGTCATTGCACTCCAGCCTGGGCGACAGAGCGAGACTGTCTCAGAAAATAAATACGTAATTATTATCAAAATGATCCACTGATGTTTAATTTCAAATATTCCAAACATCATGCTGTAGAAGTGTTTTGTCTTTTTTGATGCCATAATAGTATATAGTTTCTTATACATTCAGTCTTCAAGCTAAATATACCATTTTACAATTCACTGTTGACACACTTGCTTTTCTTGACTCAGTTATTTTAAAACATTAAATATAGCCCATCACTAAATGACTGTGGAAAGTCAAATTTGTCTTAATAAAATATTTAAAGGTATACTGAAATGATTATAGTACAATGTTTAAAACATGTTTATGTACAATAAAACATGTTAAACTTAAAATCATTTCTTTCATACATCATGAAAAAATGTTAAATTGATGATTGTTTTCTAAAGGAGTTTGTGAGATTATAGATTTTTCTCCTGGTTTGACATAAAAAGGAAATACAAAGCTCAGTGCTGAAGGAGGAGAGAGAGCTCTTCAACTTGCTGAGGAGTGGAAAAGAACTAAAAGGATGGAAAGAACTTCTGTGAAGCAATGATCCATTAGCATTATGCCGTGTAAACTATGATGGCTTGAAGTAAAGGAGAGAGGCAGAAATAGGCAGGAGCTTGGAGGTAAAGGGTTTTACATACTAAACTGAGACATTTGGACCACAGGTTCTTAAATCTACAATGACAATTTAAAGCATTGCTACTAGTTACTTTAAAAAGCAACAGTCTATGATAGACCCTCCTTGGGGACCCCTGAATCATGATCCCCCCATCCTTGCTCCAGACATGCTACAGATTGCTTTGGAAAATCATGTTGGAAGACATCTCAGAATTTGGGAGTTTAAGGCTCCAAATAGTCCCACTGCTTATAAGCTTTATTTCTGCGAGTTTGGTTGAGGTTTAGAAAGCTTTGGGTAAGCAGCAGAGGGCACTCAATGTACAATAAATATCACATATTCTAACTTGAGGGAAATGGGTTTTTGATCCGGGGTATGCAATTGGCTGGGTGTGGTGGCTCACGCCTGTAATCCCAGCACTTTGCGAGGCCGAGGCGGGTGGATCACCTGAGGTCAGTAGTTCGAGACTAGTCTGGCCAAAATGGCAAAACCCTGACTCTACTAAAAATGCAAAAGTTAGCTGGGTGTGGTGGTATGTGCCTGTAGTCCCAGCTACTCAGGAGGCTGAGGCACAAGAAGAGCTTGAACCCGAGAGGTGGAGGTTGCAGTGAGCCAAGATTGTGCCACTGCACTCTAGCCTGGGCAACAGAGTGAGACTTTGTCTCAAAACAAACAAGAAAACAAAGACTATGCAATCATTTTTCTTACATTTAGTTACAAGTATTATAGCATACAATCTAGTTGGTCACTATTGTTTATACTAGCTAAGTTTATCTTTTAAATAAGCAAGATACTAAGCAGTGCTTGCCTTAGAAACGTGATGAGATTCAACCCCTAGCACTAGAAGGGGTTATTAATTTCCTGTTGCTGCTGTAAAAAAGTGCCACAAATTTTGACTTAAAACAGCATAAATTTATTGTACAGTTCTTACCCTTACAGTTCTTGAGTCCAGAAGTTTGAAATCTGTCTCACTGGGATAATGACAAGGTGGTGGCATGGCTAGTTCCTTCTGGAAGCTCTAGGGGGAATCGTTCTCTTGCTTTTTTTAATTTTAATTTTTATTTTTTTAGCTTCTGGAGGCTGCCTGCATTCCCTTGGCTGGCTATGCTTTTCTTGAATCTCTCTAACCTGTTGCTTCCATCATCACATCTCCTATTTCTTCTTCTGTAAGCAAGCGTTCCTCTTGTAAGGACACCTGTGATTACATTCTGAGCCCATCCAGATAATTCAGGTTGATCTCTCCATCTCAGAATGCTCAACTTAAGCACCTCTGCAAAGTTCCTTTTGCCACATAAGACAACATCAACAATCCTGGGAATTAGCACATGGATATCTTGGGGGGCCATTATCCAGCCTATCACAAGACTCGACTACTGATACTGAGGGGAGGCAGGGAAGTGCTGGGTAGAGAAGGGTGGGGTCCCAGGTGAGGGCTCCACCCTTGGGCCTGTGCCCACGGACCTAAGTGAGAACAGGGATTCTTGTTTTTGCACCCAAATGTTGCATTTCCCAAGACCACTCTGGCCTGCCATGCCCCCATCCCATGGCCATATAAACCTGAGACCTTAGTGGGCACAGACACAAGTGGCTGAACATTGACAGGAGCAGAGAAAGAGAGTGGCAGAGAGTGACAAAGAGTGGGAGTGGCAGGGCGGCACGGCAGAGAAGGGAAGAGGCGTCTCAATGTCAACCAAGAACGGCAGGACTCCGGGGGAAGAGCACCTTCTCTTTCCGTCCCCCACTTCCGGTTCTGCATCCATCTTGCTGAGAGCCTCCACCACTCAATAAAACCTTGCACTCATCCTTCAAGCCCATGTGTCATCCGATTCTTCTGGTATGCTGGGCAAGAACATGGGGTACAGAAAGCTGTCACACTGGACACTGCCCTTGCGATAAGGCACAGGGTCTATCGAGCTGATTAACATAATCCATCTGCAGACGGCAAACCTGAAAGAGCACACTGTAACGCACGTCCACTTGGGATTCGGGAGTCACAGCCAGCCATCCCTAGATGCTGCCATGAGACCAAAGCCCAAAAGCGCTCCCCAAGGCCTTTGCACCTGCCTGTCTGCATGCTCCTCCTATGGGTTTGAGCAACAGGGAGACCAAAGGAGTGAGCCATACCCTTGTTGCATGCCTGCAAGGGGGATAAGGGAACTCTCATTTCACTAGTTATCTTGTGCTCTAATCAGAACCATCATCACTGGAAGTTAATGGTTAAAAACCATTATTGTTCATGTTATTAGGTTGTATCTATTTCCATTAACATAGGGTCCTTTTTACAGCTGTCAGCTGTCCAATAAACCAAGAATTTGACTGACTTACTGTGTAACTATGGGAGGTTTTACTTCAATGGCCTCCAATGAGCCACACACATCCCAGTGTTGATGGCCACCTGCATGACTTTGGGTTAGCTGTGTGACCTAATTTGGCCAATGGCATGTTAGCAAGTGTTGGGGGAAATTCGCCCCCAATAATTCAACGTGGGTCCTTTGCTATTTTCCCGAAGTATAGGCTGGTCTGAGAAATAAAGGGAAAGAGTACAAAAGAGAGAAATTTTAAAGCTGAGTGTCCGAGGGAGATATCACATGTCGGCGGGTTCCGTGATGCTCCCTGAGCCGTAAAACCAAAAAGGTTTTATTAGCAATTTTCAAAGGGTAGGGAGTGCATAATTAGGGTCAACATAAAATCTGTCTTTTAACACATTCCAAAACTCAAGGCTTAATTTGTGCAAAGGCTTTATTCTTATGGCCCAATGATGGTGCATCCACTGCCAAAATGCAAGGGACATGTCTAGATTGCATTGGCCTATGACGAAAGCTTACAACAGTGTGCAGTAAGTTATTTGGAATCAGAGGGCCTGGATTTAAGTCCAATAGCTGTGCAGTCTTGAGCAAGCGATTTGACCTTTTCAAGTCTGCTTCTGTGTTTATAAACTAATAATTGTGCATGCATTATGGGATTGTTGTGGAGAGCAAGCAAATATGCAGAATTGTTTTGAAAACTATAAAGTGCTAGAAAACTGGCAGATTTTGTCATATTGTCTTTAGATTACACTTTCTTGGTGTATCTCCAGCAGGGAAGTATATATTTTGGACCCCAGGACGGCCTGTAAACTCCAAGGTGAAATCTCACTACAAATAAGTGTCACATATATGTAAAGATTCACAAGTAAAAAATTTTTCGAAATTTTTTAGAAAAATAGAAAACAAAGGAGCAATAACTGTAAGTATAAGTTATCTATACATCTCAATTTTTTCTTTTTTTTTGAAACAGTTTCACTTTGTTGCCTAGGCTGAAGTGCTGTGGTGCAATCTCCGCTCACTGCAATCCCCACCTCCTGGGTTCAAGTGATTCTCATGAGAGCCTCAGCCTCCCGAGTAGCTGGGACTACAGGCGTGTGCCACCATGCCCGGCTTTTTTTTTTTTTTTTTTTCAGTAGAGAAGGGGTTTCACCATGTTGGCCAGGCTGATCTCAAATTCCTGACCTCAGGTGATCCACCTCCTCGGCTTCCCAAAGTGCTGGGATTACAGGCGTGAGCCACCGCGTCTGGACACCAATTTCCAACAATATTTTTTTAGTTTGTAGTAAGAACAACATTTCTGAGGTCATATATGCATGGTAAGAATTCAAGCAATATAAAAGATAATTTCAACAAAAGATTGTCTCCTGACTACTGAATCCTCCCATCCCACACCACCAGTGCCCCAATTTTTCTTTGTGGCAGTTTGCATTAACTACACCTGAAGCAAAACATTATTCCATAGTTTTCTACTTTTTCTGTCTTGCCATTTTTTAAAATCATTTTTTTGCAATGCTCCAGAGCTCTGCTTGATGAGCTGAAGCAAAATGCTTTGAGCTTCTCCTTGAGGTGGGTCCTGCCTGAGTGACTTTCCTGCCATTAAATCCTAAAGGCTTGTTTATTTAATTGCTCCAAATCAACTCTTCAAGCGGAAGCCTTATGGTCTAGCTGCTGAGCATTTCTAAGGGCCAAATTTATTGATAAAGATTTATTATAGAATAAAAATTGGGGCTGTCACTAATTGATTGTAATGAGTACTGCTCACTTCCTGAGTCCACAGACTCCTAGCTGAAATCCCTTGAGCTCTCTCATTCTTCAGACACTTACACTGCAATGCCATAGGAACCTCCAGTCTCCATTAGCCTCATTTCTTCTCTGCTCAGCTCAAACCTATTCCTACTCCTTTCAGAAGCATCCTAACATCCTCATCCCTTACTTCCTTCCACCAAACGAACCCTACATCAAGCCTGTCATCTATGTTTCCTACTACTACAGATGGCTGAGCCCAGTGACACAGTGTCACATAACTGCAGATTGCCATTACAAATTCCTGGTTTCCAGTAGGCCAAGTCTTCAGTGCCACTTGTCAATCCTTTTCCCTACAGTATTATTTAGAAAACAGATTTGGCAGGCTGTCATACTAATAACCATGGTTATACCATCATCATAACTGCAGTAGAAACAATATACTCCATTTCTTTTTCCCAAAGTAGTTGAAAGACAGGGCATCCCATGCTAGTGTGGTGGCTCAGTTCCTTGAGGACATCCAGGGACATAGATTCCTTCTATTTTGTTATTCCACCTTCCCCAGTGAATGACCATCATTTGGCCCATAGATGCTCTACTGTTTTGTCCACATTCCAGGCAAGATGGAGGAAGAGAGGAAATGGGCTGTGCCTCTTTTTAAGGGGTGCCATCGGGAAGTTGCACGTATCACCTGTGCTTACATCCCACTGGCCAGAATTTACTCATATGGCCACATTCAACGGCAGGGGTAGCTGAGAAAGTCTTAAAAAAAGAAAATCAACTATTAAAAAAATTGAAGTGTAAAATACATACTGAAAAGTACAAATCATAAATGCGTAGCGTGTTGAACTTTCACTAATAGAACACACATGCCTAACAAGCAACTGGAAAAGCAAGCATCTCTGGAACACCAGAAACCTCTTCAAGCCTTCTAGACTGTATCCTGCTGCCACGGGCATTTTATCCTGCTGCTCTGTTCTGACAGCATAGTTTCACCTGCTTTTCTACTTTACGTAAATAGAATCGTACACATCATTGTGTGTCTGGATTCCTTGGCATGGTATGTGAGAATCAGCTATATGGTTATATGTGGCTATGTTCCCAACCCAAAATTCTACCACTATAAAAAAAGGGGAAAAATGCTCTCAGAGGACTACTAGTAGGTTACTAGCTACTAGCCATCTCTCGTTTTTACTTTTTTGAGACAGAGTTTCACTCTGTTGTCCAGACTGGAGTACAGTGGCACAATCGCAGCTCACTGCAGCCTCCGCCTCCTGGGTTCAAGCAATTCTCCTGCCTCAGCCACCCAAGTAGCTGAGATTACAGGCATGCGCCACCACGCCTGGCTGATTTTTGTATTTTTAGCAGAGACAGGGTTTCACCATGTTAGCCAGGCTGGTCTCAAACTCCTGACCTCAAGCGATCTGCCTGCCTCAGCCTCCCAAAGTGCTGGGATAACTTTGGTGAGCAAACGTGCCCAGCCGCTACCAGCCGTCTCTTTCACTGACTTTAATGTATCTTCCTAATTTTTTCTTTCTAAAGTCCCTTACTACTTCCTGCACCCCACATTATCATATGACTTATCTTCCAACTTTGCTGGAAAATGGAAGCTGTGAATTCCTTTATGTTCTTATTACTACAAATAGACCACATCTGTATTTATCATATCTCCTCAAATGAACTGGCACAGAATCACTTGTGCCATATTTTGTTAGAGCAGTCATAAGCCTGCCCAGATTCAAAGGGTAGAAAAAGAAAATTTATACCTTAATGGACAACAATGCATAAGAGCATGTGGGGTGAGAGATACCGTGCAGACATCTTTGAAAAATATGGTCTGCCACACCTAGCTTGAAAGCATTTGCACAGCTATTTAAAATCACAGTAATCATATACAGAACTGTGAGAAATAATAATGAATTGTTGTTTCAAGCCATCAAATTTACAGGTGATTTGTTTTGCAACAATAGCAGCTAGGTGTATCAGTTAACTACTGTCACAAAATGCTGCATAACACACCACCCCAAAACTCTGTGGTTTACAATCATAAGCATTTATTATTGCCCACAAATCTACAGGTCAATTGGGTGGCTTTGCAAATTTGGGCCAGGCTTGGCTGATCGCAGTTGGTTATCAAGTGTATCTGTGGTCAGCTGGCAGGCTGGCTGGACAGCTCATGTAGCACTCACATGTGTGGCTGGTTGCCAGCTGTTAGCTGGTACAATACAGGTGACTGGACTATGTGTCTCATTATCCAGGAAGCTATGCTGGACTTCTTACCACAGCGGCAGGGTAGGATTCTAAAAAAACAAGTGGAAATCAAAACTTTCAGAAGTCTATTCAGAGCTGGCATCGTGTTGTGTCCTCTGCATTTTATTGGCAAAAACAAATCACAAGGCCAGTCCTCTAGATCTAAGGGGTAGGTAAATAAACTCAAGCTCAATGGGTAGGAGGAGCAGCAAAGTCACAGGGCAAATGGCACGAGTGAACACAAGGATAAAAAACCAGAGACACACTGCAATAAATTACCCAAAATAAACCTTACTGCTTTACTGATCATTTTATAAAGTAAAAAACTGTCTAATGTGGCAGATAATAATTAAATTGTGTTGAGTATTGTCCTATTATTCTTATCCAAATGCATGAACAGGCAGCTACCTTATCCTAAAAATATCCTTGGTAAAAGATTCTGAGTCTCTCAGTTAGCTATCCTACGTCTGACAATTGCTCATCACCACCAAGTTCTTACACGTATTTAAATTCAGTCCTTTTCATTCAGCTCTCACTGGGCTATTCTCTTCCCTCCTTTCCCATTTCCATCCATTTCCCAATTCCCTCCTTTCCCATTATTCCATCTGAAGAAGCATAAACTAATGTTTTTCACCATAAAGGGTAACTTAAGCGTCAAAAAAACTCTCAACATCCTAAGTATGAGAATAAACTAACAGTTAATAACAGACAGTAGATGAATTCCTCTGCGTCTAGTAAGAATAAACTAAAGAACAGAATAAAGAAATCAGCCAACTCAAAGGTCAACCACTGGACTTTAATGAATTAATTTTGTTAAAAGCATTTTGAACAGATATGCAAGTAAAAACACACACGTTAAAAAATGAACAAAAACATTCTTGCTTTCCATAAGTACTTCTCAGAACAGCCATGATTAAGTTTAACTATATATAGAGTTTAAAAAACAAGTAACAAATTTTTGTATAGTTAAACTTGAGACACATACATTTATATCCTAATATTGGATATATTCTCTTGACATTTAATTTGTTATTCCTATTGGTAGGTTTGCCTTTTAAAGTTTTAAAGTTTTCCTAGGAGAAAGTATAAGAAAAAAGTATCCAGATTACCCATCATTTTGAACATAGGAATAGCAGTTTTGAGATAGCTCAATTGTGAAAACAATGACAAAATGCTGGACTGTTAGTTTTATTTTCAGGACCTCCTTTTGAAAAGGATCTTTTCATTTTGTTTAATAAAATAAGTATAAGAAAATAATTTTGTCTTGGCATTGGTGGGCTGAGATCTATACTGTTCACAAATTCAACAAACAAGAAATGTCTGCTTTAAGAGATCAACACTAACAGGTAACATGAAAGACAGAAGCCAACTGTAGGAGACACATCCCAGTGTGCTTAGTTAATCCCTCAGGTTTTACTAGCACACCTCTGAAAAAGAGATGCACATCCTAAATTCACAGATATTAAACAATAATCACTTTCCTTACATCTATATAAAATGTGCTTACCTCTCTGACAGCTTCAGTCTTAACTGCAAAGAAAGGTTATTAAGAGAACCCAATTATAGGTGCCCCAACTACATGTTAGCACCACAAAATAGCCATCAACATTTCTTAGGAGTGTTATTGGCACTGTGGGTGAGACAATCCTTAGTATGTGGGACTACCCCTGATACTGCAGAACATTTAGCATTCCTGACCACTCACTAAAAACCAGTGGTTTTCAAGGTCACTATGACAATCAAATGGACCCTTGATGAGAACCACTGAGCTAGATTACTTTATGACTTCCACAGAAAGTAACTGCTTCATTACCTTCAGTAACAATGACTGAAGAGGAATATCTTTTTAAAAAACATTATAATTAAATGTTATTTCGGAAAGATAAGCTGACTTCTTCAAACTCATAGTAATCTGAAAGATTAGATGCACAAAGTGCAATACTTATTTATCCCCAAATGCACACATACATTTACAGGAAAATGTTTATGTTCTACAGGCATATATTATTACCCCATTTATGTTTAGTAAAAAAATATGCTCATCTATTACAGTAAGATAAAAACCATGTAGATGTTCTTGATAAGTTCCCTCACATTGATGCTCCTGGAAACTGCTGCTGTCTTTGCTCCAAAACTTGCTGATTTAATAGTTGTTGCTGTTTCTGTAAAAATTGCACTACTTCTGGACTTCTTAGTAACGACTTAGAAAGAAAAGAAAAAAATTATTAATAGCATTAATCTATGCGATTAGACTGTTTTCATGCTATGAAATTACTCTGATGTATCCCTACACATGACACAATATGTTCACTAAAATATGCCTGAATCAAAATCACTTTTACATCTGATGCACTGCAACTAAGCTGCAAACAGAAAATAATGTGATGTCACACATCAAAATACTAAAACCTAAAAATAACAGGTGAAGTCTGTTATTGGTGACTTTGTGCACAAAGGAAACGCCTTCTATAATATGCCAGCAAATACCTCTTGAAATACGTAAGAACAAAGAGCACTGACCCAGGATTATAGCAAGAAAAAAAATGGAGATGAAAGGGGGCCACATATGAAAAGAGCAGCTAAATGCCAGTTTGTACATACATATAAACTAGTGCTAGAAGTCAA
Organism: Rhinopithecus bieti; assembly: GCF_001698545.2. Classification (NCBI taxonomy): domain Eukaryota; kingdom Metazoa; phylum Chordata; class Mammalia; order Primates; family Cercopithecidae; genus Rhinopithecus; species Rhinopithecus bieti. The sequence continues at coordinate 1,445,356 of NW_016815913.1, read as the reverse complement.
GTTTCTCATTAGCCAACTAAGTCTTCATAAAGAAATTTAAAATTGTGTGTATAGGTGTGCATTTATATATGTGTGTATATATATAGGTATATACCAAAATTTGAGGAAAAAAACTAATAGAACTGCTCCAAAACATCCAATACCTTTCTGTACACTCATCATTTTAAAATATAGTTGTCATAATATAACAAATATAACAGACTATGATTAACATATGATTATTAGAGACAGGGTCCGCGTTTCCCACGCTGGAGTGCAGTGGCGGGAGCATAGCTCACTGCAGTCTTGAACTCCTAGGCTCAAGCAATCATCCTGCCACAGTCTCCCTTAATATGTTTGTTTGTTTTTTTTTTTTTTTGAGACGGAGTCTCGCTCTGTTGCCCAGGCTGGAGTGCAGTGGCCGGATCTCGGCTCACTGCAAGCTCCGCCTCCCGGGTTCACGCCATTCTCCTGCCTCAGCCTCCCGAGGAGCTGGGACTACAGGTGCCCGCCACCTCGCCCGGCTAATTTTTTCTATTTTTTTTTTTAGTAGAGATGGGGTTTCACCGTGTTAGCCAGGATGGTCTCGATCTCCTGACCTCGTGATCCACCTGTCTCGGCCTCCCAAAGTGCTGGGATTACAGGCTTGAGCCACCGCGCCCGGCCAGTATGTTTTTATAATAAAATACTTACATAAATTTATAAAGAAAACATCTTTGGCCCCAATAAGTTGCAAAAAGATAAACCGAATAAAGGGAACATACTATCATTAAATCCTGATTTTAACATTATATGTATTATATCTTAGTACGTTTTCTATTTATTAAATAGTTTTGTTTAAAAATCATCTTAGCTGTTACGACACCGTTGGACATTTAGGCTGTTTCAATGACCTTTTTACTATTTATGATGAATATATTCCTGGCAATATCTTTATGTTTAACTCCATCCATATTTAGGATTTACGTCCTGTAAATGCCTTCATATTAAATGTGATGTCTGAGTCAAAAGGGATGACTCCTGGTACATAATGCCCACTGCTTTCCGAAAGTGCTATACCAATATATAATGCCATTAACTGCAGGAGAATGCCCATTTCATGAAAGTCTCAACATCATTGCATCATTGTGCGTAATCGTGTAAACCGTTTTCACTTTTTGTTTATTTTTACTGATATTGAGCACCTTTCCAGATCATTAATGGTATTCCGCCTTTTTTTCTGTTTGTATCTTTTGCAATGTATTGAAGTCAAAGGTTTTCCTCATCAAATTATAGGAATTGTTGTAATAACCTTTCTTTGCAGTTAAGACTGAAGCTGTCAAAGAGGCAAACATATTTTATATATAGATAAGGAAACTGATCATGTTTAGTGATTTATAGGGTGCTCTGTTGCCTAGGCTGGAGTACAGTGGTACGATCACAGCTCATTGCAGCCTCAAACTCCTGGGCTCAAGCAATCCTCCTGTTTCAGCCTCTTGACTACAGCTACATACCATCACACTCAGCTACTTTCTAAATTTTTTTGTAGATGGGGTCTCGCTATGTTGCCCAGAATGGTCTCAAATTCCCAGCCTCAAGTGATCCTCCCACCTGGCCTCCCAAAATGCTAGGATTACAGGCATGAACCACCATGCCCAACCAGGAATATTTTATGTGATAAAATACCAGCCACAATAACCACAGTCTTTTATACTTGTTGTACATATTTTTGCTCTAGGTTATTGTGCATTTTGCCACTAGTTTTGACTATAGCATTCATTTTTATGTAGTCAAGTTTATAATCTTTTCCCTGTGATTTTGTCTATATAAACTAAAAAAAAATCTCGTTACAGATTTTTGAGGTAAAGTTTCGATTCTTTTTTTTAAAACTTTGACTCCTTATTAGGAATTTATTTTGATGTATAGTGTGATGTCATGCGCTAAAATCTCAAAAATCTCAATAGTTCCATTTATAACAAAAAACGTTTGTTAACACATTTATAACTGATTTACAAACAGATATTTACCAGTCTTTTTTGATTTAACACTTGTTCTAAAAGAGTAGGTCTTGCAGGACGATCCCCAAAAGATCCTGTTCTTTGTTTAACAATGGAGAGTATGTTATCTGCACTTTCCTGGGATAAATGATAAAAACGCAAATAGATAAACAGTTAATGTAATAAGTCATGATTACAGGTATTTCAAAGAGGTAATGAACAGGTCTTTGCATTTCTTCCTTCTTCTTGCCCAGTCTCTGTAGAACTGGAAAGTTCTTCATTATCATAGGCAAGATACTGGCAGTTAATTTGATGTAACATTCCTTCTCGCTCCCTCTCCCACCTGATTTTCAACCTGGGTTCTTTAGTCTCTTGACAGGTCTCAGAATTAATAGTGTGTGATACAGTGTGATAGAGTAACAGTGTGAGAGGTGGGCCACTAAGATTGAGGCAGAGTTACTTGTGAGCTATTTTCAACATTACCAAAAATGCCAAGTGGAATTGACCATTCTCTTTCTATGATGCTATCCAGGCCAAAACATAAAAGGCATCCAAATCTTTCCTTTGGATGAAATATATGAACTCAGAGGCAAATTATACACTGCTCAATAAGATATCTGATAGCTTTTACCCAGTTAACAACCAAAACAAATGGGGGAGTAGTAAAATATTGTTTAAAGAAGCAATTGATAACCAAATCTTTCAAAATTTGGATAAACTTGCTTGAAAAAGCACTAGTATAGTCTCCTGCCACCTGTATGAACAAAACAGGTAAGTCCTAAAACGATACCATTACCCTGAGATTTAACTGCCCAAAAACAAAATCAGCCGCACTTATTACCAAATATGTACTCCCAGTTACCTGACTGCATCTTAAATACTTGCAGTTGTGCTGGCATAACAAAATATTGTTTAGCTGACTGAAATATTCTGACTCTTACAAAACCATGCTACAATACCACATCCAAAATTCTTACGAAGTAAATATAAAACTATAAATGTTTTACCAGAAAGCCATACTTTACATGAATTTAACCTCTTCGTTCTTTACTTAGAATATTATCTATGCTGTTTTTTCCTCTTGGCCTTCTTTCTACCGGCCTCTGAGTTATCTATGAGAATATTCTCTTAATCTCTTTCATTATGAGAAGTTTACCAACCTTATATTACAAAACATTTCATCCCTAAACATTTTAGGCCTCAACACATAACAACTGTAAAAGAAAATTCTAATACCCAGAGGAAACAAAATAACTTCTTCCTCCCCACCGACCCCGAGTTGATTTTATTTATGAGATTCTTTAATTTTTATTTGCAAGATAATGGAATGCTGAAATTGACTTGACGGTACCATACCCTCCGCCCTCACAACCTCACTATGCAAATTCAAAAGGTTAATATCACAAAATATTAGATACTGAATTAGATGGAGAAGCTTGCAGTGAAAATAACCTTTAGTCATCTAGTCCAAACTTGTACAGACGTTGGAATTCTTTTTCAAAAACTTTCAATGCTCTTTGTCCTACAGAGTTTACCAACTTTTGCCACACTTCATTTGGTTTTGAATAGCTCTGATATTTCGGTAGAATGTTAGGTAGCTTTACTTAAGCTGTGCTGAAATACATACTCCTTGTGATTTAGGCCTAAGAGTCCCAGTTACCTCAGAACTATGCCATATAAGTCCACTCCTTCTCTTAAATGATAGCTTTTCAGATATTTAATAACAACAGTCCCACCAACAGAAGTCAATTCATTTATCCCTAGTCCCTTTATGTGTCTCTCACATAGCACAGTTCTTAGATTGGTGGAGTAGACATTATACACACTTGTTCCTCACTTAACCTCAGCTTGTGTAAGAAATAATTTTAGAAACCTTAATTTCTTTAATTTTTTTTACCTTAATAAATCCTTCATTGGAATAGAGACCTTAATTTCGAATCTTGCTGCTCACAACATAGCAGAAGATACCGTCATCACCTGTCAGTCCTACTACAATGATCTTCGAAATAGTCTCAAAATCTATAGGCTCTCAACTTGAACCCACTCCATCAGGGTAGGGTCCTCTGCTACTTCCTAATTATCACTTCATGTAAAGACTCCAAACCCAAATCCCATAGCCTGGCATTCAACACTATAAAAAACTGGCTTCAACCTATCTTTCCAAATTTTTCTCTCATGAATTTTCCACTCAACTATTACATTTTAGCTAGAATAGTCCACTTGCTATCTTCACAAAAGTGTTTTCTGTATTCCTACTTCTCTTTCTTTACTAAAATGTGCTTCTCTTTCCTTTTATCTACCAGAATTCTAGGGAAGCAGTATAGTAAGGGGGTAAAAGTGAAGGCTCTAGAATAAGACTGCTTGTGCTTGAGTACAGTACTTGCTGGCTGTATGACCTAGGCCAAATTCTTTAGCCTCTCTGTGCCTCAGTTTCCATGTATGTAAAACATAGTACCTATCCCACTGCTGAAAGGTTGTGAGACTCCATTTATCGCTTAACACAGTGCTTGACACATAAGAAACTCAGCTCATGAAGCGTAAACTATTACCCATCCTTTCTGGTTTATACTGAGTCACATTTCCTCTGCAAAGCCTTTCTGGAGTATCTCAGCCTGCAATGATCTATCCTCCTCTGAAATACTAAAACCGGACTATATAGTTGGCTCTTACTACATCCTGACTGGCACTGTTATTTTCTTTACACTCACTCAGTTTAACAAAGATAAAGACTTACAGATCTTGTTACCTCCTCAGAAGTGATAAAGTATCCCACAATATAAGACAAATTGGATAGTAAGCTATTACTTGTTGCTTATAGCAATTAATTCCCTTCCCTAAAAAGTCATGCAAATTATTTCAAAATAGTGAAGCTGGGTGCAATGGTGAAGTAATCCCAGCTACTCGGAGGGCTGAGGCGGGAGGGTCACTTGAGCCCAGGAATTTGAGGTCAGCCTGGGCAACAGTGTGAGACCCATCTCTAAAAATTAGATAAGTAAATAAATAACAAAATAGTAAATTATGAGGTTCTTTTTGTGGGAGGTGCAGAGAGAGACTCTAATTCAGTATCTATTTGCCTTTTATACATTTTCCTTACTGTAGATGTAAATGCTAGGTAGTTTTAAAAAAAAAAATGTAAGCAGCCATAGGTTAACTACTTCTTTCTTGAAAATAAGTATTACTAGGCTGGGTGTGGTGGGTCACACCTGTAATCCCAGCACTTTGGGAGGCTGAGGTGGGAGGATCGGGAGTTCGAGACCAGACTGGCCGACATGGCGAAACCCAGTCTCTACTAAAATACAAAATTAGCTGGGGTGGTGGTGCATGCCTATAATCCCAGCTACTTAGGAGGCTGAGGCACAAGAACTGCTTGAACCCAGGAGGTGGAGGTTGTAGTTGGCCGAGATCGCACCAGTACTCCAGCCTGAGCAACAACAGAGTGAGACACTGTCTCAAAAAAGAAAGAAAGAAAGAAAAAAAGTGTTATTTTTCTCCCTCTCCAAAGAATTCTGAAGCAAATGAGCACCTGTGGAACATACTGAGGAAGAAACTTGATCACTTTTACTAACTTTCATTCTTTTCCAGGTGTTTATTTCTCTAATTCCCCGTAATTAGAGATTTGGTAAAACATCTAACAAGAATATGGATTGAGGGGGTTTTTAAACTAAGATTACAGAAGTCCTGAGCCCATTAATTAGTATGCAAAATTAAAGTTACATAGTGGATTTTTCTAGGAAGAGTCTTCATTAAGTCACCAGATACTCAAAGGAGTCCTCTTACTCCAAAAGATTAAAACTTAAGGGAAAGAGAAGTCACTCAGTCCTAACCAGTGTGAATTAAGTATGACACACTGGCAACTGTAGATTTTGGAAATATTTAGAAGATTATACTTTTTGTTTTTGAGACAAAGTCTTGCTCTGTCACCCAGGCTGGAGTGAAGCAGCACAATCTTGGCTCACTGCAGCCTCAGTTCCCTGGGCTCAATGATCCTTCCACCTCAGCCTCCTGAATAGCTAGGACTACAGGCATGTGCCAACATACCCGGCTAATTTTAAAATTTTTTGTTGAGATGGGGGTCTCCCTATGTTACCCAGGCTGGTCTCGAACTCCTGGGCTCAAGCAATCCTCCCTCCTAGGCCTCCCCAAGTTCTGGGCTTACAGGTATCAGCCACTGTGCCTGGCCTAGAACATTACATTTGTAAACAATTACAAGGTCTAATATTTTAGTAATGGAGCACTTCAAGTTCAGCCGGAAACTAAGAAATTTAAAGACTTAGAATACATCCTAAGACCCTAAGACAGCTTGCAGTTAAAGAAACAAATTTTTTGACCGCTTTTTTTTTTTTTTTTTTTTTTTTTTTAAGGAGACAGGGTCTTGCTATGTCATCCAGGCTGGAGTGCAGTGATGCAAACAAGGCTCATCGCAGCCTTGAACCCCTGGTCTCAAGCAATCCTCCCACCTCACCCTCCCGAGTACAGCTGGGTATACAGGCACTTGCCACCATACTTGGCTTGGATCACTTGTAACAAAATTAAATTTTTCTCTACACTGAGGGATTACATAGCTCTCTCAAGAAGAAATATCTGCTTATCTGTGACAGCCTCAAAGTATACCACTAACAATGACAATAATAACAGCAAAGGTTTGCAAACTTTAACCAGTTGCTGGACACCATGTGAACACTCAGTATGGAATGGCTCACATATTCACAGCAACACTGTGAATGACATACTATTTTAATGCTCATTTTACAGAGTTTCATAACCTATTCAAGCCACACAGCCAGCAAATGATGGAACAGGGCTTTGCACCCAGAAGTCCATCTCCAGAACACTGGTTTTACCTTTGAACTCAGTTCAAATCAAACAATCCAAAAGTTTTTTGAGACTTAAGACTCCATTATCATCCTTTTTTTCCCCCCATCAGGGGTACTAAGAAAAGGGATAGTGAAAACAGGGTACTAAGAACAAGGATACTGAGAACAAGGTATATTAAGTATTGGGGTAGTGAGAACATGAGAAAAAGGGACTAAACATAGGGGTACTGGGAACGGAGTTGTAAGAAAAGGGTACTAAGTACAGGGGTACTACAGACAGGCAACTGAGTACAGTAGTACTAAAAATAGGGTACTAGGAAGAGGGTTAACAGAACAGGACACTAAAAACAAAGTATTAAATAAAGGACTATTACGAATAGAGGTACTGAGAACTGGATACTGAGAACAGAGTAGTGAAAACCGAAAGAGATGACTTTCTCAGAAGTACCAACTTCATCTAGGTTCCTAAGTCTCCTTTAGCGATGAACCAGACCGAACATTTACTCTGTGTCCTTCCAGCCATATCCCAGATCTATGACAGCTCTGCCGATGTCACATTATTTTTACTGAAATTTCGGCACCTATCATATGGGTGCAACAGAACTGTTACTGCTTTGCACATGTTGGTATAAACTTTAATTTAGGGCAAACATTCTAATTCTCAACCACTAACCCAGTCACTGCAACCCAGCCCATTTGCAAGCGGATGGGCCGGCCCTGGAGATGCGGTTTGCGTTAAGATTGGGTTTCTCCTTCCACCGCCCACCCCTAGGCCTCGGCTAAGTCTGATACCTCGAGTTTGACGTTTCCCGCGCTGCCAGTCGAGGCAGTCCCACCGCAGTTCAGGGCCTGGTCGCTCTTCTTCTTTTTATACTTGTCCTTGTACATCTTGTTGCGGTGTTTCTTGCACATCCACGGCTTGCGCTGCTTGGCCACCTGGCTCGTGGTCTCGCTGCAGCCTTCGTAGGTGCAGGTCTTGCTCATGCTGCCCCCGCCGCTGCCCCGCCTCCGGGCGCCGCCGCTGCTGCCCTCGCCCCCCGAGTGGGTCTCCTCGTCCTCCAGATCCTCCAAACTAGCCGCGCTCTCGCCTCCCCCTGGAGGGTCCGAAGTGTCCAGCAGGTCCGCTTCGTCCTCCCCAGCCTCCTCTTCGCCATCCCCGGCCCCTTCGCACAGGTACCTAATGGGCTTGCCCGCCCCAACGCTGCCTCCGGGGACCGCGGCCTCGTCCTGCCCAGCACAGGGTTGCATCACCAGCAGGGTGAACTGCGAGGCCGCGGTCGCCACCGGGGCTGGCGCCAGGGCGGGAGCCGCAGCCGGGGCTAGGGCCGCGGGGTGGGGCACGCCGCTGGCGGCGCCCGGCCCCGCGCCCTCCGCGACACCCTGCGACTCCATGCTGCTGAGACCTGGCCGGGGTCCACGACTCCGGCCTTTTAACACCTGCCTGGCCTAGCGGCACTTTGCAAAATAAAGACTCAAGAAACGCTACGGGAAACAGCAGCGGTGCCCCGNCCGCGGTCGCCACCGGGGCTGGCGCCAGGGCGGGAGCCGCAGCCGGGGCTAGGGCCGCGGGGTGGGGCACGCCGCTGGCGGCGCCCGGCCCCGCGCCCTCCGCGACACCCTGCGCCTCCATGCTGCTGAGACCTGGCCGGGGTCCACGACTCCGGCCTTTTAACACCTGCCTGGCCTAGCGGCACTTTGCAAAATAAAGACTCAAGAAACGCTACGGGAAACAGCAGCGGTGCCCCGAAGGCGCCCCGACTGCGCCTGCGTGTCCGCAGCCTGGGCGTCAGCGTGTGTACGCCCGCTGGCTGTCATGGAGCGCGGCGCCTCTGGGGGCGGGGCTGAGCGCACAGCCGACGGGACTGACTGCGCATGTGCGGATCCGGCCCCTTCGGCCGGCTGGGGGATTTGCAGACCGGGTCTGCGGGGCTGTGGTTGGCAAGGCAGCGCCACCTGAACCTATTGTATCTAAAGCAGTTCAAATCATCTTCTACAGGAGTTCCAGTAAGCAAATTAAGATTGTTCCTGAGCAGTCTCACGACTTGTAGTGTTAGGATGCTAATTTTATTATTTACCCCCAAACTGCCTGCAAGGGGAGATTTGAAGCTGGGATGTAGTGGTGTCACAGCCTGGAGCCACTAGCTCGCAGTCCATGAAGGCAGAAATGACTTATTTGAAAATAGTGGAGCGGAGAGGGGTGGGCCACACCTTTGGCCGAGTTGTATTTGTATTGAGGGTTAACTTTGTTTTTCTCTTCTGGAAACTCACTTGATTTTAATACTTGCTCTTTGCTGTGGCTGCTGAGATAAGTCTTAACGTTTTCATTTCACAGAGTGAAAATGTGTGAAAAGGAATACTGAATGGCAAAAGTTTAAAAAAAACAATGAATGTTCTATCAGTTCTATCAGTTGCTGGGTAATTGCTGGTTGTTAAATCTTGGCTTGTCCAAATCCCAGGAGAGAAAACATCCTGCCGTATCCTGAACTGTTAAGCAGATATTCTTTTTCCCTTCATCCTGTTCTTTCGCCTGGTCAGATTTCCCATCCCACCTACCGGAAAGCAATGACTTTATTCAACAAACTATAAATCCCTTCACATAAAGATGTTTGGGTGCTGACATGTAGGTAGATCAGTTATGTTTTAAAGAGAGGCAAGTGGAAGGGAGAAGGTTTGGAATTAGAGCAACCTAGGTAGTACTGTCCTGTGTGACTACAGCAAGTTGGTTACAGCCTCTCTGAGCCTCAGTTTCCTCATTAGTAAAACTTGGCAGTCGGTGGTGTGCTAGGGCCAACTGATGATACCTGGTTGCTAACATTTCAGAAGTATAATTAGCAGAAAAATTAAACACTGCTATTATTAAAAATCTTACTACATGAACTTACAATAAGATTATATTAAAAACAAAGGTTACGGCCGGGCGCGGTGGCTCTCGCCTGTAATCCCAGCACTTTTTGGGAGGCCGAGGAGGGTGGATCACGAGGTCAGGAGATGGAGACCATCCTGGCTAACACAGTGAAACCCCGTCTCTACTAAAAATACAAAAAATTAGCCGGGCGACGTGGCGGGCGCCTGTAGTCCCAGCTACTTTGGAGGCTGAGGCAGGAGAATGGCGTGAACCCGGGAGGCGGAGCTTGCAGTGAGCCGAGATCTCGCCACTACACTCCAGCCTGGGTGACAGGCCGAGACTCCGTCTCAATAAATAAACAAACAAACAAAACAAAACAAAACAAAAAAACAAAGATTACAAATCTCAAAACTCTTCATTTTCTAATTATTTTATGTTTTATCATTATCTGTGCTCTTAAGGTTATGTCGTATCTGTATACGGAAATATTATTTAGTGGTGTGTTACTGCACATTTTCCCAACTCTGCCTTCGGTATGTCATGTTGATTGCTTGAAATCAGCCACTATTGGAGTATTTACACCAGGGAAATTATCAAATGCTACAAAGCAGGTTTACACTTATTGTTGATTGTCTCTGCACTTAAGAAACTGATAGTGAAAATGTTAATGAAGATTAAATTTAAGGCCGGGATCAGTGGCTCCCACCTGTAATCCCAACGCTTTGGGAGGCTGAGGCAGGCAGATCACGAGGTCAGGAGTTCAAAACCAGCCTGACCAACATGGTGAAATCTCTACTAAAAATACAAAAATCAGCCAGGTGTGGTGGCCCACACCTACAATCCCAGCTACTCAGGAGGCTGAAGCATGAGAATCGCTTGAACCTGGGAGGAAGAGATTGCAGTGAGCCGAGGCTCTGCCACTGCACTCCAGTCTGGGCAGCAGAGGCGAGACTCCATCTTAAAAAGAAAAGAAAAAAAAAAAAAGATTAAACTGAAAATGTATTCTGTCTGCAACTGTCACATTGTGAATATCCAACCCCCACAACTGAGGAAATACTCTTTCAGCATTTGAAAACTATCATGCAATTCAGCAAAGAAATTGCTTACATCACATCCTTGAACAAGTGAAGATCTTACATACATCTTAATTGTTTCACTTTTGTTTTTTCTCAATTAAACAAAAATATCTACCAACATTCATGTCAAAAGTACACTTTATGTCCTTGCTGTCATCAAAAAAAAGAAAAGAACAAAAGTACACTTCTTTACTGAATTGAACAGAAACCAAGCATTTATTCCTTTTTTTAATGAAAAAATATAACTTTATTCATAAATAATGTTACTTTTTTTCTTCAACTTTCATTTTAAGCTCAGGGATACATGTGCAGGACATGCAGGTTTGTTACATAGATAAGCATGTACCATAGTAGTTTACTGCACGGATCATCCCATCACCTAGGTGTTAAGCCCAGCATTCATCAGCTATTCTTCCTGATGCTCTCCCTTCCCCACATCCACTTTTAACAGGTCCCAGTGTGTTTTGTTCTCCATTGTGTCCATGTGTTATTATCATTCAACTCCCACTTATCAGTGAGAAGATGTGGCGTTTGGTTTTCTGTTTCTGCGTTAGTTTGCTGAGGATAATGGCTTCCAACTCCATCCATGTTGCTGCAAAGGACATGGTATCATTCCTTTTTATGGCTGCATAGTATTCCATGGTGTATATGTGTCTATCATTGATGGGCATTTAGGTTGGTTCCATGGCTTTGCTATTGTGAATAGTCAAGCATTTATTATTATTATTATTATTATTATTATTTGAGACAGGTTCACTCTTGTTGCCCAGGCTAGAATGCAGTGGCATGGTCTTGGCTGACTGCAACCTCTGTCCCCCAGGTTCAAGTGATTCTCCTGCCTCAGCCTCCTGAGTAGCTGGGATTACAGGCACATGCCACCACGCCCGGCTAATGTTTGAATTTTTAGTAGAGACGGGGTTTCACCATGTTGGCCAGGCTGGTCTCGAACTCCTGACCTCAAGCGATCTGTCCACCTCAGCCTCCCAAAGTGCTGGGGTTGCAGGTGTGAGCAACCTCTTCTGGCCACATTTATTCTTATTTTAAATATGGGACACTATTGTTGGTGAATTCATAAAAACTGATAGTGATTTTCCTAAGAAATAGTAAGTCACCTTGAAGTTATGGATGTATAGGATTTACAGTGTTGAGTATTGTATATTTTATCAATGTTTGTGAATCTTGTGCTAACATTCTTTATCTCAGGTAGTGACACATACGGAACCCCAGAATTGGCATAAAGATTATTTTAAGCTGAAGACACTTGAGATTCAATTGGTACAGAAAGCAGCCTTCTCAGACCTTCCTTTATCTGACTAAAAGCTGAAACTTCTGATAAATGAAGACAGTCATAAATTCCCCCCTGAGGAAAGTTACTCTCTGGACAGAGACCAAGAGTAAATCTACCATAAATACCCCATGACCATGAGTTCAGAAAACCTACATAAACATATATTATCACCAAATGCCTTATTTCTCATTTGTTCTCCTAAAACCACATTTGTTTTTCCTAAAGGAACCTATTTGTTCATCCCCTGGGAACTTTCACTCCGTCTTCCCTTTCCTCACTAATTTAGGTACATAAACCTCAAATTCTAACCATCCGTTTGAGTAACTCATCTCTGAGCCCTCCTGTGTACATGTAGTTCTTGTAAATAAACTCTTTTCTTTTACTAAGCTATCTTTTGTGACTTTAATTTACAAGCTCCCAGGCAATAAACCTAAGCAGGTGGGAGAAAAGTTTCGTTTCATTTCCAGCCATCAGTTAACTGGTTAAAAAATGTTTTTACCGGCATACTACTCGGAGCAGTATTATTTAAATCTTAGTACAAATACCTGTTACGGTGTTCAGTAAGTGACAGTAAGCTTAAAAAGTAAACCTACTTTTTTTTTGAGGTATGATTTTTCTGTGGTTTGAACATGTCCCTCAAAAGTTAAATGTGTTGGAAACAATTGCCATTCTAACAGTATTAAGATGTGGGGCCTTTAAGAGGTAGTTAGCCCTCATGAACAGATTAACGCTGTTATGGCTTAGTTATCACAGGAGTGGAGTCCTGATAAACAGATAAATTCAGCCTCCTATACTCTCTCTGTGCTTGCTTCTGCCCTCTGCCCTTCCACTATGGTATTACCCTGATCGGATGCCAGGGCTATTCTCTTGGACTTTTCAGCCACCAGAACTGTGAGCCACATAAACTTCTGTTCTTTGTAAATTACTCAGTGTGTGCTATTCTATTACAGTGACAGAAGATGAACTAAGACAAATTTACACACCAAAAAGTCCACTTATTCTAACTATACGATTCAAAGATTTTTAGTAAATTTGTAGAGTTGCAATCATTTTTACAAAAAAGTTTTAGAACATTTCCATCTCTCCACAAAAGACCCTTCTTATCCATTCTCAGTCAATCCCTGCTCCTTCTTCCAGCCCCAGGAATCCACTAATCTTTGTCTCCATAGATTTGCCTTTTCTAGACATTTTGTTAGGAGCAATGAATCCATACGGGTCTGCAGCGACCTCAATTCTTGCTTCCTTACAAGAAAGAATTCGACTGAGGGGTCTAACACAGAGTGAGAGACTGAGCCAAGTTTTCAGCTAGAGTAGAAGTTTATTTAAAAGCCTTAGAGCAGGAACGAAAGGAAGTGAAGGACACTTGGAAGAAGGCCAAGCGGGTGACTTAGGAAATCTAGTGCGTGGTTTGACCTTGACATGGGGTTTTATTTGTTGGCACGCTTCCAGTGAGTTGTGTCCCTTCTCCCCTGATTCTTCTCTTGGGGTGGGCTGTCCACATGCACAGTGGCCTGCCAGCGCTTGGGAGGGGCTGCATGTGCAGTGTATTTACCAAAACTGTGCACATGTTCACTTGAAGCATTCTTCCCTTACCAGTTGAGTGTTTCTAGAGGAAGATCATATACCAGTTAAACTCTGCCATTTTGTCTCTTAGTGTGCATGCTTGAGTCACTTGCCCAACTCCTGAGATCTTATTGGGAAGCTGCTGATCACCAATTTTAGGTGTTTCTATCTATGGGGAGACTGCCTTTCCCTGGCGCAGGCTGTGACAAATTATTACTTTAGAGAGACAGTTTAACAGCTGCCTGACCATGATCTCCTGATAGTTGCCTGACAGTCCTCCTAAGGGGGACACTCTCCTACCCTGTTCATGTCTAAGTACCTACTGGAACAGTTTCATATCAATGTAATCATGTAATATATGGTCTTTTGCACCTGTCTTCTTTTACTTAGCATAATGTTTTGAAATTCATTTACTTTTTCTTTTTTTTATCCGTAGTTTGTTCCTTTTTATTGCTGACTATTATTTCATTGTATTGCTTATCCGTCTACCAGACTATGGACATTTGGATTGTTTTATGATTTTGGCTATCACAAATGATGGCAATAGATTTTCTTATGTAGTGCTTAGCACATAATAGGTCTCCCAAGTATTTTCTGAAGGACTCTATTATTTTCTGAATAACTCTTTTGAGTCAGGTTAAGGGACGGAGCTTGAGTGAATGCAGGACCGTCGGGTTCTAAGCCTGGCTTTGTTCCTAAGTGTCAGTGAAACTGATCAGGCAGAGCCAGGAATCTCTGAGCTTAAGACTTTCCCTCTACCCTCTGAGGGTTTGGTAAAGAGTCTAGAAAATAAGCTGACCGCAGGCAGATAAACAGGAGAAAAGGTATACACATTTGTTACTTGCACAGGGGCATAACTGAAAAGCGAATACCCCCAAACCGAGTGAGATCTGGAAGCTTAAATACCTTCTTCACAGGGCAGAGTGAAGTGGGGATGTAGGTAACTCAGGGGAGAGTAAATAATTTCTGGGAAAAATGAATGGGCTCTTAGAAGAATAGATGACAGTTTGTGACAAATGTTGTCTGGATATGGTACTGACTTCTAGTCTTCCTCTCCTATGATAAGAGTTCATCTTCCCTAGTTGATAAACCCTCCAGTGATGGGATTGGAGTTCCTTTTGGATTATATGCCTTTAGGGAGATAAGAAATGCTCAGAGAATGCCTCTGTCTGCACCCAATGTCCCCCAGGTGCTCTCACTTCAAAGTAGTCAGTATACCAAGGTAATATGGGATGGCCTTTCCTGAACCTCCTTAATGATCAAGTTGGTCTAAATGATCTGTAAGCTCTTTCCTAAGTTTAGAATGTAATATACTATAATGACCTTTTATGTGCCTGTCACTTGGGATTTTGATTTAATTGGTCTGGCGAGGGGCCAAGCCATCCATATTATTTAAAAGCTCTCCAGGTAATTCTAATATGCAACCAGGGTTGAGAATCCCTGAATTATCTATAATATACTGAGAAGTAATCTAGTATACTTAGATGTATAAACAGATATCCTAACTCAGGGATTCGTAAACATAGTGTATTTGTCACCAACCAGTAAGATTTTGCATATACGGTATTTTTTAAGTGGTAGAAACTCAGATTATTGTCAAAGCAAAATTTTAGCATTATTACTATTGCCATTATTTCATTTAGATTCCATCCATTTACTCTTTACAGACTTACTACGGAAGACAAGGCATTGTGTACATTCTGCATGGGCTTCCTCATCTCCTCTATTTTTTTCCTTACTAATCCTCCGATTTCCCTATAGCCATGCACATTCCTTCTTTTGTGTTTTTGAGAATGGTGCTTAACAATTACCAAAGGAGTAGTCTTTCTCTTTTTTTTTTTTTTTTTTTTTGAGACGGAATCTCACTCTCTCATCAGGCTGGAGTGCAGTGGCGCTATCTCAACTCACTGCAACCTCCGCCCCCTGGGTTCAAGTGATTCTCCTGCCTCAGCCTCCCACGTAGCTGGAACTACAGTCATGCGCCACCACACTCAGCTACTTTTTGTATTTTTAGTAGACACAGGGTTTCACCATGTCAGCCAGGATGGTCTCAGTCTCTTGACCTCATGATCCACCCACCTGGGCCTCACAAAGTGCTGGAGTGATTACAGGCATGAGCCACCGCGCCCTGCTAGGAGTAGTCTCTTTAAGTGGGAACCAGTGAGACGAAGAAGTGCTTATTCTTTTTTGATAATCTGGCTTATTTGGGCTTTTTTCATGACAAGGAAGCAAGGCCTATTAAAGGGGCCTCAAGCTCTGGGGGTCAGGGTAGGGCATTGCTGTGAGTAGACAAAACTAGGACAGAATGGCATCAGCATTGAGGCAGGGCTAGGGACCAGCTGCTCTCCCCAGCTGTCTTTCTCTCAGGTCACCGACTATTTTCTGGACAGTTTTCCTTTGTCTACCAGCTTTCTTCAGATCCTTCATAACTTGGGCTTGTACGTGGCTTTCTGGTTGGTCTCTGTTTGCGATGTACTTTGTTTGCTGTCCCCTGTTCTTTTCTGTGTTAGGGGTGGAGGCAGGCAGGACTGAACCATACCAGAATTCCCATGGTCTCTGGATTCCGACTGGGTGTGACTAATGAGTGGGCCGCTAGAGCAAGGGGAAAGTGAGCGATGAGGATACTGCCTGCACTCCGCTTCTCTCCTGCACTCCGCTTCTCTCCTGCACTCTGCTTCTCTCCACCACTTTGCCTCTCTGGCAGACTCTGTATCCCTCAGAGGCTACAGCTCCTGCTGAGGGGCGCTCTTGCACATTACTAGGTCTCGCTGAGCTCCAGTAACACTATTTCTGCCCCCTGCTCCTTCATGCCCAGGTAGTAATGGCTTCCTGCTGCTGCTACTTTCTGGATGGCTTTACCATCCTTTGTGTGTTCTCTTAACCCTGCTTACATTTCTGCAAACAGTCTTGGTTAAAGTTTCTTTCTTTGAACCATCTGTATCTTCTGTTTCCTGCTGGGACTTTAAGATATAGTGGCCGTCAATGGGATTCATGTTCTTCAGTTCCTGAGGACCTTTCCATCTTAATTCTCACTGCTCACTGGTGCCATTTCTCCAAGGTTTCCATTTCAGACTCCAGATATGGATACTTTATTTTGCCTCATTTGTTCTTCTTATTGCTGGGTTGGTTGGAGCTCATGGGAAAGCCATGGATGGTCTACACCTGGGTAAGGTGCCCATTCTTGATCCAGTCAGTGGTTGGAGGAGGAATCCTTTCACATAGAACAGGGGCTGTGGCTGTGTGGTTTCCCTTAAAGGGGGATGCAGGCTGGTAGGGACCAACTGATTTCAATCTACTGCTTTAATTCTACTTTCCCAACATTCGTGTAACTTAACCCTGACTTGGACTTCTGCCTTTGGTAAAGAAAATGATATATGGTGAATTTTTATTTAACTTTAATAAAAGTTAAGAATTATTTTCTAGAACCAAAGGGCTGTATCCTTTCTCCTCTATTTCCCACTCTATGCTCCATTTCCCCTTTTCTAGCTTATTTTTCTTTTATTTCTTGTCTTCATAAAACAGTGTCATGTTTTCCTGAGAAGTAATTTATGCTGTGATTTGGGGGCTGAGGAAAGGAACCATTCTAATTTTCTTTTGCCAATCACCTTTTTTTTCAATCCTTTTTCAATCACCTGTGAAGCTTGGTGTCCACAGAGTACCAATTCTCACCAAAACAGAACTTTACCATTGTTATTACAGCATAGGAATCACAATGAAGAATTCTGATATGAGAAATTTATGACAATCTGTATTACACATTATATCATATATCACTATTTTATTTAATTAAAATTTATTTTTTTTAAAAAAACCTCATCTTTTGCTTCTGGGAAACTGAGAAGAGTATTAGGAAAATAAAATGAACATTGAGTTCATTTTCAGCCTCTGTATTTCTTGCATTCCTCAGTTCATAGATAATGCATGAACAAAAAAGAGACTGTGCTCAGAATTTCAGAAATATTGTTCTGATTTTGTTTAGAATAGCCAGGAGATGACCTCCTTTGAAAGAAGATTCTAAAGAATTCTTGGATACATAACACTTTTGTTTATCTCATCGTGTAAGTGTGAAGCAGTTTTAGGGGCTTACATATTCTTAGATAGTCATGCCTCATATGTTCACTTCAGTCAGAGGCTGAGTGCCTATGTTTCTTATCTTTTACATCCCAAATCATTCTTGTATCTGGCCTAACACAGATGTCACAAGATGTATTGCTCATATGTTAATACAACATAGGATAGCAGAGAAATATCCCCAAGCATGACCTTCTGTGGTTCCTTTACAAGAGCAGTTCTTTTATCAACACATGTGTGTTAGTCTATTTTGTGATGCTATAATAGAATACCCGAGGCTGGCTAATTTATAAAGAAAAGAGATTTATTTAGCTCACAAGAAGCATGGCACCAGCATCTGCTTGACTTCAGGTGAGGGCCAGACATGGTGGAGGTCAAAACACAGTGGAGAAAGTCACAGGGAAAGTGGTCACATGTGAAGAGGGGACAAAACAGGAGGAGGAGCCTCACGTTATTATAGCTCACTTTCATGGGAGCTAATCCATTCCTAAGAGAACTATTCCAGTCTTGACAGAGCAAAAGCTAACTGCCTTGAGAATGGCACCAAGCCATTCATGAAGGATCTGCCCCCATGACCGAAACACCTCCCACTAATCCCCATCATCCTATATTGCCACACTGGGGCTCAAGTTTCCACGAGTTTTGATGGGGACAAACCACCTCTAAGCCATAGCAACATGACATATATTCACAATAATTGTGATATTATCAGATACACACCAAGCTGATTCCTCATTTCAACATGAGTAGGGAAATTTATTTTAAAAACTATTTTTTTTTTTTTTTTTTTTTGAGACGGAGTCTCACTCTTTCGCCCAGGCTGGAGTGCAGTGGCCGGATCTCAGCTCACTGCAAGCTCTGCCTCCTGGGTTTACGCCATTCTCCTGCCTCAGCCTCCCGAGTAGCTTGGACTACAGGCGCCTGCCACCTCGCCCGGCTAGTTTTTTGTATTTTTAGTAGAGACGGGGTTTCACCGTGTTAGCCAGGATGGTCTCGATCTCCTGACCACATGATCCGCCCGTCTCGGCCTCCCAAAGTGCTGGGATTACAGGCTTGAGCCACCGTGCCCGGCCTAAAAACTATTTTTTAGTAATCTAGATAAGTCTGGTCCCAGACAAATAGTGTGACTGGAAGGGCAATGAGAAGCAGTCCTTGATTCATATATAAACATAGAGCTGGCAACCGGATCCATTTGCCATGGCAGCCAAAGTCTGGGTCTGGATGGGAAATACGTGATGTTCTCGTCCTTCTTGCTATATGTAGAGATGGGGGGGTAGCATTTTTTTTTTGTTTTTTTGTTTGTTTTTTTTTTTGAGAGGGAATTTCGCTCTTATTGCCCAGGCTCGAGTGCAATGGCTCAATCTTGGCTCATCACAACCTCCACCTCCCAGGTTCAAGCAATACTCCTGCCTCAGCCTCCCAAGTAGCTGGGATTACAGGCACCCGCCACCACGCCCAGCTAATTTTTGTATTTTTAGTAGAGGTGGGTTTCACGGTTTTGGCCAGGCTGGTCTCGAATTCCTGACCTCGTGATCTGCCTGCCTTGGCCTCCCAAAGTGCTAGGATTACAGGCGTGAGCCACCATGCTCGGCCGGGGGTGACATTTTTAAAAAAACTTGTTAAATTTTTGGTTTAACTAAGTTGCTTATTTATTGAGATGCTATTGTTTTGATTAAGATGAATTGTAATGAGGCATTAAACCCTATCAGTTTATAGCAACATTAATTTTTCCAAGGAAGGGAGATTTACAGAAAAGTGAGTAGGTTACTTTACCAAAAGTCCATTCTAGTTAGGCATAAAAAGGCTTCTAGTGACAGAGTAAAGATGATGACTTTAGTAGCCCAATATGTGAAGTAGTACTTGTTCTGGGCCATTCCAATCTGGCAAGACCAGTGCCCTAACTATATTTTAGACCACTCTTGTCATTATACCTTCATCGAAGGACTCTGAGGAGATCTCAAAGGACAGAGATATAGGACAGGGAGCCAGGGAAAGAAGCCTAATCATATGATACATAAAACATGCAATTCACCTACAGATGTACTTCCGGCTTGTAGTACTGCTATATTTGTGTTTAAAAGCACAGACATTCTGGTAAATTCTATTTTGCACAATTTCCATCAAAAAAGGAAAGAAATACATGATACCTTATATATTTACATATTTTTAGTGTATGTGCTATATTCCTAACAGAAGAAGACTTCTTTTTGAATAAGCATTGATGAGAAACAAATCTTGTACTTATAATTTTACACATTCAATGAGAAGACTAATTTTCTTTTTTTCTTTTTTTTCTTTTGGGCGGGGGGGTAGGGACAGGGCTCTGTTGCCCAGGCTGGAGTGCAGTGGTGCAATCTCAGCTCAATGCAGCCTTGACTTCTAGGACACAAGTGATCCTGTACCTCAGCCTCCCAAGTAGCTGGGACCACAAGCACACGCCATCATGCCCAGGTAATTTTTTTTTTTTTTTCTTGAGATGGAGTCTTGCTCTGTTGTCCAGGCTGGAGTGCAATAGCACAATCTCAGCTCACTGCAACCTGTGTCTTCCGGGTTCAAGTGATTCTCCTGCCTCAGCCTCCCTAGTAGCTGGGATTACAGGTGCGGGCCACCACACCCAGCTAGATTTTGTATTTTTAGTAGAGACGGAGTTTCACCATATTTGCCTGCTGATCTCAAACTCCTGACCTCAAGTGATCCTCCCACCTTGGCTTCCCAAAGTGCTGGGATTACAGGTGTGAGCCGCTGCACCTAGTCAAATTTTGTATCTTTTAAAGGACGGGATTTCACCATGTTACCCAGGCTGGTCTCAAAATCCTGAGCTCAAGGGATCCGCCTGCCTCAGGCTCCTCTAGTACTGGGATTACAGATGTGAGCCACTGCACCCCGCCATATAATTTTCTGTAGATTGGTTTCTGGCTCTATACATTTCAAACTCTTTTTCTCCTCCACTAGCTCATGCTGAGAGCTGTAGGACACATTTATATTGTGATTTGACCTCTGGCCCTACATTTTCTTGTCATGATGTCCAATGAGTCAGCACTGTAGGAAGTGGGAATATTCCTGAAAGCCACTGGGAGAGCCATTGAGCAATTCCTGAACCATTAACAGAAGAGACTGTGAATGACATGAATA
The DNA here is from genome assembly GCF_001698545.2 of Rhinopithecus bieti. Lineage (NCBI taxonomy): Eukaryota > Metazoa > Chordata > Mammalia > Primates > Cercopithecidae > Rhinopithecus > Rhinopithecus bieti. The sequence continues at coordinate 1,424,612 of NW_016815913.1, read as the reverse complement.
TATCCCACTAAGCCCAACATAACTGTATTACAACCTCACTCACTCAGCCAGACCCCGAAGGCCCAGTGCCTCTTCAACACCACCCAACGTGAGATGAAATGTGACAGAAGGAGAGTTCCAGTGGAAAGACACTGTGATTGGGCTCAACTGATTAAGGTTAATTACTTTCTTTTACAAATTTTACACAAACATAGGACCATGTGAACACATTGCTGGCCTCTCCCAGCCTTGGAGGGGAAAGTGGAGGATCAGGAACTTAAGTTTCATCTTTGCATAAACCTACCTCTTGTTATAAGTACTCTGTCCAGATAAGGGGTGAACTGAAGGTTTGTGTTTCCATGGCCTCTCAGAAAGGACATATTTCATTTAAATTTAAAGGCCTTCTTAGGGCGATTATGGTTTGGAATTGTCTTAGGTAAAGGATTTCCTTTTTTCTTCATATTTAAATACGATTGTGCAGGGTCCTTATCATCGGGACTCATTTTACCCTTCCTCCTTTCCTCCTTCCTTTCTTCCCTTCTTCCCTCCTTCCTTTCTTCCTTCCTTCCCCTTCCTTCCTTCCTTTTAGAGAGATCTGCTATAACATATAAGCAGAATGCAGTGAATGGGGGAAAGATAGGAATATAAAGTTGGATTGGAAAAACAGCTAGAACAAATTAAACTGGGAACAGGGACCTTCTGACTAAAAGTACCAGACTCTATATGGAGATATACATGGCCAGGAAAATTCACAATGCAACATTCTAAAGGCTCCCCGGAGATCTGAGCATTAGAGGATGGTCTAGCATAGGCTAAAGTGATTGAAGATCAATTACAGAAATCTGTCAGGGAACTGAGTACAAACAAGTTATGCTTTGGAAAGAGCGTAAATGCCATAATCATTACCTTGGGAGACAGAGAAGCTCTGAATCAAGCCATCAAAAGAAATGTCTTCCTGGAGAGCAAACTTAATTAAACAGAAGGCGAGGCTCCTGGAATCTGTCCAGCATCAGAAAAGAACTGGTCCTACATTATCCAAGCCAAGAGGATGGACACTGACTTCACGCCATCCATGGATCCGGTTCCAATCCAAATACACCTCGTGTTGGGTGTGGTGGCTCATGCCTGTAATCTCAACATTTGGGAGGCCAAGGCGGGCAGATCACTTGAGCTCAGGAGTTCAAGACCAGCCTGGGCAACATAGTCAGACCTCATCTCTACAAAAAAGTCAACAAAAAGTAAGCTGGGTGTCGTAGCGCACACCTGTAGTCCCAGGCTGAGGTTGGAAGGTCATTTGAGCCCAAGGAGGTCAAGGCTGTGGTGAACTGAGATTATGCCGCTGCATTCCAGCCTGGGTGAGAGAGCGAGACCTTCTCTCCAAATAAATAAATCATTAAATAAATAAATAAAAGAAGAACCAAAACACAAATACAACTCCCATGTTCTTGTGAGGTAGTGGAAATCTTTTCATCCTGTGAACCAAACAGTCTGCCTTCAAAATTAAAGAGAACTTGCTGCAAAAAGTAGGGCAACGGGAAACAAGCTGACATCCTTTTGAATATTTGCATAGGCTCAGTTCCCAAGCTAAGCAAATGCCACAGACTCCCTGGGGGAGGTGGCAAGAACAGAGATGACAGTGCTAAGGTACCTCGATTGCTAAGTTCCAGAGACACAGAGCTAAGCAGCACTAGTGTACTTTTAGATGACAAAGGGCCGGTAGATGGCTAAAATTAGGGAAACCACATTTAAATATTTGCTCACCGTTGTTGTGGTCATCGGGAGGTAGAGTAGAGATGCTGCTTGTTTTGCATCATTAACTGTTTCCTTTTGTTACACTAGTGTTTTTGAATTAATGTGAGCAAAATAACAGTAAGATGTCATCATCATTAGTTCTTTGTTTTGTGGGCCAAGCCAATTTTTGGTGGCTATCCTCCATGGCCTTTGGTGTTTATCCTCTTGAAGAGTATTTTGCAAGAATTGTTATTGGAACTGCTTTTTCTTTTTTCTTTCTCTTTTCTTTTTTTATTTTATTTTATTTTATTTTATTTTATTTTATTTTATTTGAGACTGTGTCTTGCTCTTGTTGCCCAGGCTGGAGTACAGTGGCCCGAATTTGGCTCACTGCAAACTCCACCTCCCAGGTTCAAGCGATTCTCCTGCATCAGCCTCCCAAGTAGCAGTGATTACAGGCATGCGCCATCACACCCATTCAATTTTTGTATTTTTAGTAGAGACAGGGTTTTGCCATGTTGGCCAGGCTGGTCTTGAACTCCGGACCTCAGGTGATTTGCTTGCCTCGGCTTCCCAAAGTGCTAAGATTACAGGCATGAGCCAACATGTCTGGCCTGGAAATGATTTTTCAAACAAGGTAAAAAACAGAGCTTTCATACCCTCTCTATTATGTATACTTATCACTGTTTTGTTATGAATTACAGTTGGTCCTTGGAAAACAGGGGTTTGAACTATGCAGGTCCACTTATGTGTGGATTTTCTTCTGACTCTGCCACTCCTAAGACAGCAAGACCAACCTCTTCTCTTTGTTCTCCTCACCCTACTGAACGTGGAGACAACAAGTATGAAAACCTTTATAATGATCCACTTAATGAATAGCAAATATATTTTATATTCCTTATGATTCTCTTAATACAGTTTTCTTTTCTCTAGCTTACTTTATTGTAAGAATACAGTATGTGACATGTATAACATACAAAATACACTGTTTATGTTCTCAGTAAGGCTTCCAGTTAAGAGTAGACTATTAATATTGAAGTTTTTTGGGAGTCAAAAGTTATATGAGGATTTTCAATTGCACAGGGGTCAGTGCCTCTAACCCCTGTGTTGTTCAAGGGGTCAACTGCACTGTCTCACATTGTCAGACAAGAGTAAAAGGATATGTTAACATCAGGGCTATATCCTCTGGAAGAACAACAAAAATGCTTTTGAGTTGAGAAAATAACTTCAGATACTACTGAAATTCCTCAGAAGAATTAAGCCAGAGTGCCAGGTATATTAATCAAGTATCAGTGAGAGGAGTACTGAAGTTTTCTAAAAGGAAAAACAAAAAAAGAAAGAAAAATAATGATCAAGTAGTTTTTAGTTGGCAGTTGGGTAAACACTCAACTGCCATTGGGTTGGCCATGTTTACCACTAAATATTGGAGGGAGACCTAATCTAGGCCCTGGTGCAGTGGGGCTTTAATGTGCAAGCACAGGAAAGAATCAGTCCCTCCCTGGCATAGGAAGGATCATAATCTAAGACCCAAAGGTTAACCCGACAGGCTGGGCACTGTGGCTCACGCCTGTAATTGCAGCACTTTGGGATGCCAAGGTGGATGAATCACCTGAGGTCAGGAGTTTGAGACCAGCCTGGCCAACATAGTGAAACCCTGTCTCTACTGAAAATACAAAAATTAGCCGGGCGTGGTGTCACATGCCTGTAGTCCCAGTACTCGGGAGGCTGAGGGAGAAGAATCGCTTGAACCCAGGAAGTGTAGGTTGCAGTGAGCCAAGATTGCACCATTGCAGTCCAGCCTGGGTGACAGAGCGAGACTCTATCTCAAAAAATAAAAATAAAAATAAAAAAATAAAGATTAGCTCGACAGAACCTTGACTCCAGCCCCATTCTGCCAGCTCAGCACCATGGGTAGGGAAGCACCCACTTCTCCCCAGGTGAGATCAAGGGTATAATCCTCATGACCAGGATTTACTCCTCATACACTTGGCTGTAAGAGGTTTCTATGGCACTCTGCCTACAGGGGATCCACCATGGATGAGTTATTCCTTACTTCTTAAGTGTCATTTGCTTGTTTAATTTTGTTTAATCTGTTACCAACACAGGAGAAAGCAATTCCATAGTTCCCTTCCCTTAAGTTTACACTATACTGCTAAGTTGGTTGAATACAATTTGTTCTAAATGATTTAATAAAATAAAATAATAATTTGTGTTTTACTTTGGACATAAGATGTAATTTGTACATCTGATATTCTGAGAATACTTAGCATTTCAAATGAAAGCATAAAATCATAATTGGTTGAACTTTTGGCGAAGTCCTAAAGGACTTGTTAAGGATCGTGACTATAGGTTTTTAGGATGTGTTCAGTCAATTCTTTAAAAGAATTTATTGAGATATAATTTATGTGCCATAAAGTTTACCCATTTTAAGTGTACAATTCAATTTTTTTTTCCAGTATATTTCCAGAGTTGTATAACCTTAACCTAACTTTGGATTTTCTTCAACTCAGAAAGAAACCCTGTACCTATCAGCAGTCATTCCCATTCTTTCTCCCCACTCTTTTCCTTTTCCACTCCTAGGCAACCACGGATCTACTTTCTGTCTCTCTTTTTTTTTTTTTTGAGACGGACTCTCGCTCTGTTGTCCAGGCTGGAGTGCAGTGGCGCGATCTCGTCTCACGGCAAGCTCCGCCTCCCGGGTTCACGCCATTCTCCTGCCTCAGCCTCCTGAGTAGCTGGGACTACAGACGCCCGCCACCGCGCCGGCTAATTTTTTGTATTTTTAGTAGAGACGGGGTTTCACCGTGGTCTCAATCTCCTGACCTTGTGATCCGCCCGCCTCGGCCTCCCAAAGTGCTGGAATTACAGGTGTCAGCCTGCGCCTAGGTCTGTCTCTGTCTTGATAGATTTGCCTATCCTGGACATTTCATTAACTGATATCACACAACATGTGATCTTTGTGAGTGACAGTGGTTTCTCTTACTTAACATTTCTTTTTCTCCTTTCTTTCCTTTCCCTTCCTTCCTTTCTTTCGCCTGCCTGCCTGCCTGCCTTCCTTCCTTCCTTCCTTCCTTCCTTCCTTCCTTCCTTCCTTCCTTCCTTCCTTCTTTCCTTCCTTTCCTTCTTTCCTTCCTTCCTTCCTTCCTTTCTCTTTCTTTTCTTTCTTCTTCTTCTTTTTTTTTTTTTGGCAGGGTCTTGCTCTGTCACCCAAGCTGGATGCACTGGTGCAATCATAGCTCAGTGCAGCTTCAAACTCCTGGTCTCAAGTGATCTTCCTGCCTCAGCTTCCCTTGTAGCCAGGACTATATATCAGTGCCACCACACCCAGCTAATTTATTTATTTATTTATTTATTTATTTATTTATTTATTTATTTTTGTAGAGATGGGGTTTTGCCATGTTGCCCAGACTGGTCTTGAACTCCTGGCCTTAAGTAATCCTCTTACCTCGGCCTCCCAAAGAACTGGGATTGTAAGTATGAGCCACTATGCCTGGCTTCATTTAGCTTTCCAATCACTCATTCTTTCAATATATAGTCTTTGAGCTTCTATTATTTACGCCGTGGTAGAGGTAAATAAAACACTCTTCCTTCAAGGAGCTTAGAGTGGTGGTTCTTGACTCTGTTAGACCCAAAGGTCCCTCGTTTTTTTTTTTTTTTTTTTTTTTTTGAGACGGAGTCTCGCTCTGTCGCCCGGGCTGGAGTGCAGTGGCCGGATCTCAGCTCACTGCAAGCTCCGCCTCCCGGGTTTACGCCATTCTCCTGCCTCAGCCTCCGGAGTAGCTGGGACTACAGGCGCCCGCCACCTCGCCCGGCTAGTTTTTTGTATTTTTTAGTAGAGACGGGGGTCTCACGGTGTTAGCCAGGATGGTCTCGATCTCTTGACCTCGTGATCCTCCCGTCTCGGCCTCCCAAAGTGCTGGGATTACAGGTTTGAGCCACCGCGCCCGGCCCAGGTCCCTCGTTTTTTAAACAAATATTTTGTAAAATTTCTTTCACAATCTCAAAATAAAATTCGCATTTAAAATGACACACTTATGCAGAGAATTTAAAAATGAACATTATCCTCGGGGCTGGGAGGAGGGAAAATAGAGAGTTGTTTAAGGGGTATAGAGTTGCAGTTTAACTGGATGAAAAGTTCTGGAGATTGATTGCACAATAATGTAAATATACTTAGCACTATTGAGCTGTATAATTTAAAATGATCAATATGGTAGATTTGGAGATGTTTATTTTTATCACAATTTAAAATATTCCACATTGTCCTAAATGTAATATAAAGGAGACATAAAGAAGAAAGTAATTTGTAATCTAATAATATGTGTATCTCACGTGTTAATTTCCAGGCTCAATTAGGCAGAACTATAATGATGTAGTCAAATGCACTCATCCAACAAAATAAATAAGAAATAGAGGTCATTTCAAAATAAGAGGTACAGGAAAAGGAAAGAGCAGAGGCATATGTGAACACCAGAATAGAAATAGTTTAGGAGAAACTAAAACAAACCATACTAGTTTGTATACTATAAGAGAACAAGATGAAAACCTTTCATTGAAGTAGGGAAAACATCCAAGACAAATTATGGGCATTGAAGGGAGAAAATGAGTTGGGCATTATTTAAAAATGAAGGATAAAATAATACTATTGTAGCACATGGTATGGATAACAGTATCTCACATAATGTCTTAAAATCCCACAATTTATTTAGTTATAAGACCAGTCTCTAGAGCTTAAAAATACATGGGTGACCATTCTCTGATAAGCAGCGGTGAATAGAGTAGACTGGAAAAAGAAACCATCAGACAAGAGGCTTTAAGAGATTGTGCTCTGGGGACTCCAAATGGCAGAGAAAAAATAAGTAGCCAAAAAATAAATATATAGTTGATATGGTTTGGCTGTGTCCCAACCCAAATCTTAAGTTGAATTGTAGCTCCCATAATTCCCACGTGTTATGGGAGGGACACAGTGGGAGCTAATTGAACTATAGGGATGGTTTCCCCCATGTTCTCTTGGTTTTCCCCCTTGTTCTCTTGGTAGTGAATAAGTCTCATGAGATCTGATGGTATTTATAAGGGATTTCCCCTTTCATTTGACTCTCATTCTCTCTTGCCTGCTGCCATGTAAGACGTGGCTTTCGCCTTCGGCCATGATTGTGAGGACTCTCCAGCCACGTGGAATTGTGAGTCCATTAAACCTCTTTCCTTTATAAATTACCCAGTCTCGGGTATGTCTTTATTAGTAGCATGAGAACACACTAATAACAACAGTTTCAAAATGTAATTATCATAGCATATATATCTTATCATAGTACTTTCAACTTAAACAAATATATGCTAATAATATTAAATATTTGAAAACAATATCTTGTATTAAAATTCAGTGACATGTCTGTTTCCTAGGTCTATTCTTCAATATTTTGTACAGAGCCTATGAAAGTTAGCTTAAAATCTCCTGTCACCGGTTACCAATTGATTTTCATGACATTTGCAGTAAGCATTTTGAAACCATCCTCAGCTATATGTGTAGTAGGATGCTGCCATATGGCCATACCACTCTGAACCCACCTGATCTCATCTGATCTCAGAAACTAAGCAGAGTCAGGCCTGGTTAGTACTTGGATGGGAGGAATGCTGCCATAATTTAGATTATTTTCAAACAAGTGGGTGAGAAAGTCTTAGCTGGATCCCAGATCTTTTTATAATGACTGATTAAATCATATGTTGTCCTCAAAGTTCAATTTTTTCTCTTTTTATATGAGAGGCACCATACAGAAATCAATTAACTTTTCTTGAAAATGCTGGCAAAGATATTCCACATCTTTTTGAAACCACCCGATCTGGTATTGTAATATGTTAATGGATCTTTAAACCTAATCATCACAGCATCCAAATGAGAGCAATGTATTTCTGAGTCAGTATCTTTTAACCTACCCTTATGTCAGATTATGTGGCAAAGCTGAAAACTATAAAAATTATCATTGAGCAAGTGCAATGGATTGAATGTTTATGTGCCCTTAAAATTTAAATGTTAAAATCTTAACACCCCTGGTGATGGTATTAGGAGGTGGGTCCTTTGGGGGTGATTAGACTATGAGGGCAGAGCCCTTATGAATGTGATTAGTGCCCTTATAAAAGAGACTCCAGGGAAATTCTTCACCCCTTCTGCCATGAGAGGACACAGCAAAAAGGCGACTATGAATTCGGAATAGGCTCTCACCAGACACAGAATCTGCTGGCACCTTGATCTTGGACTTCCCACTCTCTAGAACGGTGAGAAATAAATATTTGTTGTTTTTACGAGTCACCCAGTCTGTGGTATTCTGTTAGTAGTCTGAAAAAACTAATCTGGCAAGCTTATTTTAAAAATATTATAAAGTCATGAGAATTCCCTATACTATAATGAGATTGAGCTCCTTTCCTTAAAATGTAAGAAGGACCTCATTTGCGCTGTAGCTCTACCTTTGCAGTGGATAGGACTGTGCCCTCCTTAGCATTAGTTATAGGAGGAAACCTGACATCTGCTACCTCCTGATGTGAGGAAATATGAAGTATAAGCATCACATGTGATTCTTGCCAAAAAGGTTTGATGTGAATCTAATGAAGTCTATAGAGCTCATTTCGTATTTATGGGGAAGAGAGGGAGGACTAAGTTAAATGGCACCATGAAGAGACAGAAAAATTCAGAATTTGGAAATTCAAAAGGACAACTGGCTTAGTAAAAAAAGGTCAACTTTATAAAATTGTATTAAAAAATAGGGTCAAGAAATTTTCTAGCTTAAAATAGAGTCACGATGCACAAATGCAATTGATTTTTGTTATTGTCAAAAGGCATTTTGGGAACAGTTGGAGACATTTGAAAATGAACTGGGTATTAGATGACATTAAATAATGATTCTGAATTTTTTTTTACTCATGGCACAAAAGCATTTAATAAGTGATGCATCAGTGTAGAAAAACACATCACTTGTAGCTTGTCCTTTAAAAGCAAGATGACCAAGTGAAAAGTCAGTACAGATTCTTATTTTTATGTTTCGAAAATCAAAGGTGCACATTAAGAATTGGACTGCTGTGATTTTTCTTCTTTCCAGAGATGACCTACATGCTTTCTGATAAGTAATATTCTATCACACATTGCACTAAGCCAAAGCAGACAGATGACTGGTAAGGGTGTTTACGATTTCCGACTCATACTGAGCTAGACCAGCAGTGGAACACTATCTCCGTAGGAGAGATCTTGACGGTAAGAAATGGCAGAGTCCCTACCTAACCCTGAGAACTCAGCAAACTTGTTTATACAGAAAGTATTTTCAGTTAACATGCAAACACATAAACATGCTAGAAGAACAGGATACCTTTTAGTGTATTTCTAGCACACAGCATGCATTCATAGGTGCCCAGTAAAATAGGAATGAACGCCAACGTAGAAAGCATTTTTGCCTTCATAACATTCACTAAAAAGCACATGGTATATAATACTTTAATCTTTAAGTGGGTAATCATGGAAGTTCCAAAATCATATCCGGGGGAATGAGACTTTTAATGGCGGTCTTGCAAGATCGGGTGTCTGATAGGCAGGCACACCCAGGGCAGTCACAGCGGGTAATTTATCTCCTAGCACGCAAGTCCCTCCCCAAGTTACTCATTGGTCGAGTACTATGGGACTACGGTCTTTCTGGATATTGCCTAAGTTGCATTATCCCCTTATAAGGTCATACCCCACCCCCTTCTCTGCTTAAGTTTTGAATTCCCTTACTGCAAGGCTACTCAGGCTACTAGTTTAGCCTGAGAATTCATCTATACAAATATTTTCCAAAATAACACTTTAAAGAGACTTCTGAAAATAGTGGGACTACATCAGGACCAGCAGAAGACATAGTCACACAAGGACTTCAAATGTTAAGACCAGGAGTTTTCACATGTAGCTTTTAGGTAAAGGGCACATCTCTTTCAGTTGATTCCTCCAGCCAGGACAAGCTGTGATCACAGGAGATTCAGACATCTCAAGATGGACAGCTGGCTGGAGTAACACCCCAGATAAATATAAAAAACCTCCCTGAGGCTGAAGAACTGAAACTCTGACTGATGTCAAAAATGAGATGCAAGTGCACAAAAAATTTATGCAAAGCCTGCTGGAATAAAGAAGGTTCATGATGGTGGGTTTTGATACACAAACATGAATGCTGGGTTGAGGAAGGGCCCCCCACGGGGTGGAATGCTTGACATGGGCTTGCTTACAAGGTGCCTGAGTCAGAAGCACCTGAGAGAGGTACCTACTTGGGGAGAGGAGGAATATTAGGGGTTAATGAATACAAGAAGGTGATTAGATCGGGGCGGTGGGGGGTGG
>NW_016815913.1:1412433-1414062 GCF_001698545.2 Rhinopithecus bieti | reverse complement strand
GCGGTGGGGGGTGGGGGGTGGGGGTGGCTTACGCCTGTAATCCTAGCACTTTAGGAGGCCGAGGCAGGCGGATCACTTGAGGTCAGGAGTTCAAAACTAGCCTGGCCAACATGGTGAAACTGAATCTCTACTGAAAATACAAAAAAATTAGCTGGGCATGGTGGTGGGTGCCTGTAATTCCAGCTACTTGAGAGGCTGAGGCAGGAGAATCGCTTCAACCAGGGAGGTGGAAGCTGCAGTAAGCTGAGATGGGCCACTGCAGTACAGCCTGGGTGACAGAGCAAGACCCTGTCTCAAAAAACAAACAAACAAACAAAAAACAAACAAACAAAAAAAACCCAATAAGATGTTTCAGGATAAACAGGTCCAGGAGAGTTAAGTCATGTTGGCTTCTACCTATCAATGCTTAATGCAAATGAAGAGGTGCAGAACAGAATCAGTGTTTCTGGGATATGTTCTGCCATCATGAGCCGGGCCTATTGAACTACTGAGCCTGTGACATTGAGAATGATCCCATTCATTGTCTGGAGGTAGGTCCCAGTGCTGCAGATTGTTCTGGGAAGCTGGCATAGAAGATGATTTGCACAATGAAGTCTCCACTAAACCACGGCTTAAGTCCAGTCTCTGGCCTTCTTTTTCTGCTCTGCAGTCCAGAAACATTTCTTTAAAAGCTGGAAAATCCGTAAATGTGAGCCGCATTTGGAGTATGTCACCAACCACTTCATCTTTGTGGTGCTGTAACGTTGTGAAAGCTGCCATGTTAAAGCCAAGAATTTGCTCCAGCAACTGTTCTTCTATATACTTTTCTGCCAAAGAAATATATTCATTAAAAATAGGTGTGTAGGTGAGTTTATTCTCTTCGGTGTCCTCAAACTCCTGGTAGTAGTTGTTGATGAAATTTCTCTGTAATAACTGGAAGTCTTCATCCATGATAATGTCCTCTAAATATCCAACCACAGCATCAAAATGTGCATCAGAGTCAGAGAAGAAGGGCACAATGAAGCCTTCTTCTAAAGTACCCATGGTTGGTGCCACCGCACCCACCCAAGTGAACTGGTCCATTGGGTCCCTATGGTTTCTAGGGCACAGAGGTTGGCTGGAGGAAGCCTTGCCCAGGCTGAGGCCCACTCCTGAATTTTTTAAGGTATAGTAATAACATTGTGATTATGCAGGAGAATATCCTTATATTTAGCAGATTCATGGTTAAGAACTCAGAGATGAAATAGCATGGTCACTGCATTTTACTTTGAAATGTTTTAGTCAATTATACAAACATACAGGAAGCAATTATAGCAAAATACTTGAAATTGCTGAATGTAGGTGGCAGGCATATGGGTGTTCCTTGCTCTAATCCAAAGGTGTCCAATCTTTTGGCTTCCCTGGGCCACGTTGGAAGAAGAACTGTCTTGGGCCACACATAAAATACACTAACACTAATTGTAGCTGATGAGCTAAAAAGAAAATCGCAAAAAAATCTTATATTTTAAGAAAGTTTACGAATTTGTGTTGGGCCGCATTCAAAGCTGTCCTCGTCCACATGTGGCCTGTGGGCTGTGGGTTGGACAAGCTTGCCCTAGTCTTTCAACTTTTCTGTATATTTGAAAATAAATATATTAATATATAAAATAT
>NW_016815913.1:1339000-1411363 GCF_001698545.2 Rhinopithecus bieti | reverse complement strand
AAAATATAAATTAAAAAATTATAATTTGAATAATGAAGATCTTTTCAAATAAGCTTGAAGGCTATACCTCATCAATTTGCAGTATTTCCAATTATATATATATTTTTATTGATCATGTTAAAGATCCATAAAGGTCCACAATGTGAGCCAAACCTTTTAAATATATTTGCTTGGTGAACTATCTTACTTGGACATGACATTCGAACACTTAAATGACATTTGAAAGATTATGAATAATCTGTCAGTGAGGGGATTATTTTAAAACATTCATTGAAGATTATCTCTTTCTCTGAGACTTGGTAATTAAGTTGTTGATGAATAATAAAATGACTTGTTAAAACACCCGGTACCTCTTTTTAAAGTTGGCTCTAAACTTACATTATTGGTGCTCCATCTGTTAAATAAGCAATGATGTTGGAAAAGGAAATTTTTTTCCCTTTAATTTTAGGGTTCTAAATATTGACAATTTTTTTGCATTCATTGTTAGTAATTTTGAAAATAATCTTTTCTGCATAATTTTTCTGTCCTTGCACACTTTATAGATGCAAATATTAAAGTCTTATGATTATCCAGGTTACTTTTGCCCAATCATAATCAAGATTATTTGCATTATGCAATTGATTTCAAGATCTTTTACTATCTTCTTAAAGCAGTATTACAATGGGATACAGAAATTATTTGGTTTGGATTTCTTTTTATCCTCTTAGTACTAATCTCTTATATAGCTTATAAAACTAATTTTCTTAGAATATTGTACGATGTACCATATTGCATGATCTTTTATGTTGTTCTGTAAGAACCAGTGAGACTCACCTCCTTTTGCAGAGAACATTCTTGAACATTCCAGTGACACTATAGCAATTTTCAGTTTTTCTTAAATATCAGAAATAAATAAATAAATAAATAAATATATACACACACATAGCTTTGCCAATGTGATCAACATGTTCCTTTGTAAAATGTTCACTTACTTTTGATGGGTTCGTTGGCTTAACTAGAAAAAAATGTGTTGGCGGAATAGACATATTGGTGACTGTTCATTTCTGCATAAAAGCTGTAAAACCCAATTTAATATATTCGACTGAATATTTGCCCACATTTAAAATTTATATTTGACATTTTGAAATAAGAGCTAAATGAGGAAATCTGTACATCTACTTGCAGTCACCATGAATGCCTCATCGACAAATGCAGATGGATACAGGAGTGTTGTGTTGGTGACTCAAATACCACCCTCAGTGGTGCCCATAGTGATGTGATTTCTGAAATGGGAAACAACTCTTGATAAAGTTCTGAACATAAACCAAGTACATTCTTTCCTCAGTTTATGGCAGTTATATTCCTGTGAAATTCAATATATAACACCATGCAAAAATACTTTTGATTTGATATAAAACAGAGTATGAATCTTTTTTTTTTTTTTTTTGACAGAGTTTTCGCTCTTGTTACCCAGGCTGGAGTGCAGTGGCATGATCTCGGCTCACTGCAACCTCTGCCTCCTGGGTTCAAGCAATTCTCCTGCCCAGCCTCCTGAGTAGCTGGGATTACAGGCATGTGCCACCATGCCTGGCTAAGTCGGGTTTTTTTGTATTTTTAGTAGAGATGGGGTTTCATCATGTTGGCCAGGCTGGTCTTGAACTCCTGACCTCAGGTAATCTGCCCGCCTCAACCTTCCAAAGTGCTGGGATTACAGGTGTGAGCCACTGCACCTGGCTCAGAGTTTGAATCTTAACTCAGATAATTATAAACAAGTTTTTCACCTACAGAAAGTCCAGTGGAACATTCCAAAGTTGAACATGATGCATATAGTTTTTTTTTTTTTTTTTTTTTTGTACTGAACTGTATGGATATTGCAAGGTATCTAGCTTCCTGGCTTGTCCACTGAATATCTGTTGTGTTCTCCCAACCCCTAAACTTATTACAACTAAAATGCCCCTTACATTTTAAAATGTCTCCTAGGAGCTGTATCACCTCTTTTGAGAACCACTGGCTTAGAGTTGAAAAAGAGTCAATAAATACATAAGAAAAATAAAACATTGTGAGTGCTCTTAGGAGAAGTGATATGTAAACTGAGTCTTGTAAAATCCATGTGGACTAGGATAAAAGGACATGGTAGGCAGAATGAATATGTTATCAAGTTTATAATACTTAAGACTTGCAAATAGTTTGGTACAACTGGAATCTAGGATGCAGAGGTGGAGTTTATCAGGAAACAATTCAGGGAGGTACATAGAATCCAGGTCATGGAAAGACTGTCTTGCATGCTAAGGTGCAAAGGTGCATGGGCTGTGTGTGTGTGTGTGCTGTGTGTGTGTGTGTGCTGTGTGTGTGTGTGTGCTGTGTGTGTGTGCTGTGTGTGCTCTGTGTGTGTGTGCTGTGTGTGTGTGTGCTGTGTGTGTGGTGTGTGTATGTGTGCTGTGTATGTGTGCTGTGTGTGTGTGCTGTGTGTGTGTGTGTGTGCTGTGTGTGTGTGTGCTCTGTGTGTGTGTGCTGTGTGTGTGTGCTGTGTGTGTGGTGTGTGTATGTGTGCTGTGTGTGTGCTGTGTGTGTGTGCTGTGTGTGTGTGTGGTGTGTGTGTGTGTGTGTGTGTGCTCTGTGTGTGTGTGCGCTGTGCGTGTGTGTGCTGTGTGTGTGTGTGCACGCGCGCTCTGTGTGTGTGTGCACGTGCATGTGTAGTTTGTGGCAAGGGACTGACATGATCACGTGTGCTTCTCAGAAATGAATGGATTACCAGGGTGCAGGATGGAAGGCAAGAAAATCAGTTGCGTTTACTATAGACTTTCCATTAATAATTTTAAGAATCTAACATTTAATAGTTTCCTGGATCTTAGACCTCTTGAATGTCATTTTAGTGTACTCTTGTTTTTACACTCCTTTAAAAAAAATCTCTGAAACTTCTGGAATCACTGTTTCTGTTCCAGTAATAACTACACAGTTTCCCTGCATCTAACACCCTCCCTCATACAAGTTAGACCTTGCTGCATTTTCCTTTCCCTTTTATTTATTTATTTGTATTTATTTGTATTTTTTTAAGATGGAGTCTTGCTCTGGTCACCCAGGCCAGAGTGCAATGGCGCAATCGCAGCTCACCGCAACCTCCTCCTCCCGGGAGGTGGAGCAGTTCTCTGCCTCAGACTCCTGAGTAGCTGGGATTACAGGCGGGGCCTATCACCATGCCTGGCTAATGTTTTGTATTTTAGTAGAGACGGGGTTTCACCGTGTTGCCCAGGCTGGTCTCAAACTCCTGAGCTCAGGCAACCCACCCGCCTCAGCCTCCCACAGTGCTAGGATTACAGGTGTGAGCCACTGCACCCGGCCGCCTTCCTTTCCCTTTTATATATACTAGCTTTTGAGATCTCATTTTAGTTTAATTTCTCTTTAATATGTTCTCTAATATTGCAACCTTACCCCTAAGGAAATTTTCCTTTAGCTTGATCTGTCTCTCTGTTTTCAATTTTCCTCTGCTTATGTTCTGATATTAAGACTGACATGTTTTTCATATGACTACAGTTTTTCTGTGACATTTTAAGCAATCATGTTCCTCAGAGACCGCATTGAAAATTATTCGTCTTTTATTGGGACAGTGATAGTTTCTTTCAGTTATTTCTCTACTGTTATCTAAGAAGATAGCGTATTTTTCAATGAGGGTGCCCATTTATTCCTATCGTTTTATTAATAAAATGTACCTCCCTTTTAGGTTGAATGCATAATTTTAGTCTGAAATCCAAAGCCTTGGTTTAAATTCATGAAATTAACAAATTCAGGGCCAACTTGAGTTTATATGGCTGGGGGTGACTCAACACTGTTTATCAGTCACAGGAATTAAAGATTAATTCCGCTAAATCCACCTTTGCTCTAAATGTACAACAGAATTTGGGTCTACTCAAAGTGAGATCGTCTACTACCTATTTGAACCTAACACTAATAAGTTAAAGCTAGAATCTCACATGCTATTGCTCTGTGACCCATGTGGAACCTAACTTCTTTATAGACCTGGGTGAAAATCGTGGTAAAAGCCAAACAGCGTGCTGAAACTCTGCCTCTTTCAAGGCAAAACCTCAGTAGGACTCTAAAGACCATCTCTGGATTTATGTATTCCTCTGTCAGTCCTGGCTGCAATCACAGGCCTATTTGTGCTTGTGTTATTCAAGGCCATCTGCAGCTGCCCACAGACTAAGCTATTTTTCAATTTAAACTCAAGTTTGCTTCCTAAAGCCTTTGTGGCTAGTTTTGCTAACGCCACCGAGATCACTGAAGTGGTCAGTGCCTGCAGCCCAGGCAATACAGAAAGAGTCTCTTGGTTGTGTTGTCTGACCTTGATTCAACCAGTAGGTCAGAATCTTTCAGGAGCCTGAGACTTCAACTCACTTGTCCAGGCTGAAGCAGCTAAAAGCCATCTTCATAAAAATCAGGCATAAGGTGCAATATTGGCTGCAGAAAACTCAATGTTTAAAATTCCCACATGGCCCGAGCTTGGTGTAGTTTCCCCAAAGATTATATCACCCCAATCAATTCTTCTAGCCTCCAGAAGCCTTAATCTCTATGTGTTCTGGTTTTGGTTCCCAAATTCACTCAGGTATGTGGCACCAATGGAATTCTTGATACTAAACCCCAGAACTAGATAGGCTTTCCCATCAGGTATAAATCCAGCACTCCCCTGGCCCTCTTTCCTCCCAGAAGCAGAGTTTCTTCACTAAGCCTACACCAAGGCTAAGAGAGGCTCACACTGCTAAGCAGACAGGCCGACCCCCAAAAAGAAGAGGACGGGAAAAGGATGGGCTAGAGCTCCCAAGTCCCAAGAGTGAAGTTTGGACTCTTCACTCCTCTTCCTCCATGAATGAGAAGCAACGGTCATGGCTGAATAAGTCCTCCAAAGTGTATGTGCTGGTAACTTCATCCCCAGTGCAGCAGTGGTAAGGGGGTGGGGACTTTAAAAAGTGATTAGGTCATGGGGACTCCACCCTCATGGGTGGATTAATGCCCTTGTCACTGCAGTAGGTTAGTTATAAAGGCACATTCACTCTCTTGCTCTCTGTCGCATGCACTCTCCTGCCCTTCCACCTGGTTTCCATGCTATGATGCAGTAGGAAGGCCCTTGCCAAATGTGGCCCCTGGAATGTGGACTTTTCAGTCTCCAGAACTGTGAGCCAAACAAACTTCTTTTGTTCATAATTTCCCCAGTCTGTGATTTCCTGTTACAGCAGCAGAAAAAGAAGTGAGATAACCAGGGATGTACCTGGAACCTGGAAAAACGTATGAAGCAAAGAAAAGTAGACCTGATATGTGTACTCAATTTAGGGGATTCTAAAAGTGTTCCTAGCTTTTTCGTATTATAATCTTCTTAGAGAAAATCTTTAACACAGAAGGAAGGGTTTATGCTTTATTTATTTATGTATTTATTTATTTATTTTGAGACGGAGTTCACTCTTTTCACCCAGCTGCAGTGCAGTAGCATGATCTAGGCTCACTGCAACCTCCGCCTCCTGGGTTCAAGCGATTCTCTTGCCTCGGCCTCCCGAATAGCTGGGATTACAGGAGTGTGCCACCACACCTGGCTAATTTTTGTAGTTTTAATAGAGACGGGGTTTTGCCATGTTGGCCACATTAGTCTCAAACTCCTGACCTCAGTTGATCCACCCACCTTGGCCTCCAAAAGTACTGGGATTACAGGCGTGTGTCACTGGCCAATGCCTTATTTATTAGCACTGGTGAATCATCGGAGTTTTAAAGCAGAAAAGTAATATAATCAGAATTCAATTTGGCAGTGGTGCCTAGTCAGAGGGCAAGGAGAGACTGTTAGGAAGTTGATGGAAGGTTTAAGCAGGAGGAAAAGGGAGATTTCATTCGAAGCAAGGAGAGATGAAAAGTAGGGCACTGATTCAAACACTTTTTCATGTACAGAAGATCTGAATGTGGGCAACGGAGGACAGGCAAGAGGGAGTGGTTCTGATACTTCAGGTTTCCAGACTCCAGGTATAGGGGAAATGGTGGAGCCTTTAGCAAATTATGAAGACAGGAAAATGGTTTTGATTGAGGATATGGGCATGGTAAGTTTTTGTTTGTTTATTTTGCAGTTTTGAGGTCTTTTAGGACACTTTACCGAAAAAGGATACGTACACAGTGTAACAGTAAAACAAGTACAGATGGAAAAAGTCAGGGTCAAGGAATAAAAGGTCACAGAAGACAGGAGTGCACACTGTTGATGTGAATCAGATGCAAATTTGGTTGTGAGCCAACTGATGTTTTACGTAGTTCTCATTAATGGATCGCACATAGCACATCAATTAATTGGAGAGGGGAAAAGAAAGCTTTCCATTATCAAATTGTTTCTTATTTGTTGTTTACTGTTATTACGTTATTATTGCTTATGATGATGATGATGATGATGAATAATCTAATCATAATAAGATTGGTAACTCAGTTACCAAAATCTGTTGGTTCTATGTTGCTTTACTCTCTCTAGACACACTGTACGTGTTTCTCTGCAGCCCATAGTTAATAAGCTGGGCCACATCCTGTTCTACCTGGATTACTGCAACAGTCTCCAGTTAGTCCCCCTCCTGTTCCTCTTCACATTGCTGCCAGAGCCATCTTTCTAAAATGGAAATCGAATCTATTACTTTCCTGCTCCAAACCTTTCTTCTATTCCCCATTTTCATTCGGAAAAACATCCACATTTCTTAGCATGACTTAAAGGCCCTTTGTGATAGGTTTCTGCTGCCCTCCCCAGCCTCAGTCACCCTGGAGTGAGCATTGACTATTTTGGAGTTGCCTAGCAGCCATTCTTCTCCTATGGGTAACAGCATCTCAGTTTCCTTCCTGTGGCTCCTGCGGACTGTGAGCTGTCTCTGTGGGGCCATCAGGGACAGTCTTGCCTTCCTCTGGCCAGCAACAGGCGTGAGCTTGTTCAATCTGGCTCTCTCTTCAGGGACTTTGAGTCTTAGGAGGAATGACGCACAGGCAGAAACATAGTTAGGGCTCATTATCTCGGAGGCAGTGCCCTGACAAGCTTATTGCATCTCCTGTGTCACTGTGTCTGCCTCGTTCTGAATCTAACCTTCCTGCCCTTTAACTGCATCTGCGAACTACTGACATTTTGCCCATAAACTGATTTCTATTTTCCTCAGCCAGAGTGGGCTTCTGCTGTTGCCACCAGAATATCCCCCATTCTCCTGGCCAGCTCCGACTGTTCTTTCAGGTCTTAGCTTACATATAATTTTTGTGCCGGCTTGTGCAGGAGGCAGATTTCTGCCTTGACTTCTATTACTTTCTTCCCTGACTTCCCAGGTTTCCTGTGGTTAAACAAAGGTGCGGACCCATGTTACTTACATGTAGTTATTCATTTTCTTTACCCTGTGTTCGCTTATGTTCAATGGTTTTGTTTTTATATTAGGTTTTGTGACTATATTAACAGCAGTTATTTATATGTAAGCTTCTGTACCTAATTTATTTTGGTTTTCCTACTTTTTAGTTCTTTATTTTGAATTCCTTCAGTCAGCCACGTATCCCTGAGTAGTTTCCCTTCTCAGTCTTTGCCTTCACACGTGAACACCACTTTGACTGGGAATGAAATTCTTGATTATGTTTCCCCTCTCGAAATCTTTACAAACTTTTCATTATCTTTAGGAACTCAGTGTTGTAAAGAAGTCTGAGGAAGCAGGCCAAGTGTGGTGGCTCCCGTCTATAATTAGAGCACTTTGGGAAGCTGAGGCAGGAGGATTGCTTGAGCCTAGGAGTTCGAGGCCAGCCTGGGCAATATAGCAAGATCCTGTCTCTACAAAAAAATTTAAAAATATCCGGGTGTGATGGTGCACGCCTGTAGTCCCAGTTACTCGGGAGGCTGAGGTGGGAGGATTGCTTGAACACAGGAGGTCAAGGCTAGAGTGAGCTGTGATTTCACCGCTGCACTCCAGCCTGGGTGACAGGGCAAGACCCTGTCTCTAAAAAAAAAAAAAGAGAGATTTTACTGCTTTTAAGGAAAGTTG
Organism: Rhinopithecus bieti; assembly: GCF_001698545.2. Lineage (NCBI taxonomy): Eukaryota > Metazoa > Chordata > Mammalia > Primates > Cercopithecidae > Rhinopithecus > Rhinopithecus bieti. The sequence continues at coordinate 1,403,378 of NW_016815913.1, read as the reverse complement.
TTTTCCTCCTCCCTATTTGGATATTTGCAGAAATCTATAAATATTTTGAAATTTTAATTTTGACAAGGTATGCCTAGTATGAATATTATTTAGATTAATTTAGAATTTGCTTGGAATATAATAAAACATTTTCCAAATTCACTGTCTTTTTGGCATATTAAAATGTCTACTATTATAGCTCCAGTACCAGTCAGGATATGATCAGAGACATAAAACCAGTAGGAATATTATTTATTTTAGGGAATTAAATATGGAAGCCACTCTTCAAGGCCGCTCACCCAATTATCCCTACCTCCATGTATCTACACCCTGTGTGAACCCGTACCACAATATAGCGCTCTTGGTCTGTGTGACCAATAGAAGTAATCAAAGGGATCATATGCTCACTCCAGGAGGAGCCAGCCATCATGCTGTGGGGACACTCTCACAAAAGAGGTGAGGAATGCAGACCTCTGCCAGTTGCCTGCATTAGATTTTAGTAACGTTAACTCCAGCCACCATTAAACTTTTAGATCGGGAATCAGCAAGCTATGACCCCCTCTTGGCCAACTAGTCAGCTGTTTCTGTAAAGAAAGCTTGTTGGAGCATGGCCAAGACCATTTCCTTACATCTTGCCTGTGGCTGCTCTTAAACTATAAAGGCAGAGTTGAATGATTGCAACAGAGACTGTATGGCCCACAAAGCCTGAAATATTTGCTATCTGACCTTTATAGAGAAAGTTTGCAGACTCCCTGTTAGCATCTTTTTATTTTTTTCTTTAAATGGAATCTTGCTCTGTCGCCCAGGCTGGAGTGCATTGGCACGATCTGGGCTCACGGCAACCTCTGCTTCCCGGGTTCAAGTGATTCTTCTGCCTCAGCCTCCTGAGTAGCTGGGATTACAGGCACGTGCCACCATGCCTGGCTAATTTTTGTATTTTTAGTAGAGATGGGGTTTTGCCATGTTAGCCAGGCAGGTGATCCACCTGCCTCGGCCTCCCAAAGTGCTGCGATTACAGACTTGAGCCACCACTCCCAGCCCCTGCTAGCATTTTGATTGCAACTTCATGGAAGACCATGAGTTAGAATCATTTAGCTAAGCCACAGCCAAATTGCTGACCTACAGAAACTGTGTGAAATAATAAATGTTAATGTTATTTTGAAGTAATTTGTTGTGCAACAATCGATAACAAATACATTGACCTTATATAATTCTGGGAGCTGGCTAGGCAGTCTATGTGAGTCTATATTGCTTCTGTACCTGGTGCTGGAGCCTGAAATCTACAGGGCAGGTAGTTGGAAAAGGAAGATGGATGTGAATTGAAACCTGTAGCCCACAGGGAAGGAATTGAGCATGCACTGGTCTCTCACCTCTTCCAAACCTGCAACCTTGGTGATGAGGGTGTCCCAAAGGAGGTATCAGTGCCCTTTGCCAGGGAGCTAACATGCACCTGGCTCAGAGGTTGCAGAAGCTGAAGAAGAATCCAGTAGGAGCTGGATACTGGTGACCCAGCTACTGCCCCCACTAACTAGGTGAGACAATGTGCCTGAGCTGCCACAGCACCTTGTTCCCTGACACAACCTTTTGAGCATAAAAAGATGGCCGCAAATTCACTTCTGCCTTGGAAATCTCTAGCAAACTGTCTCTTCTTGCCCATGCTAGCATGAAATTAGGAAGGGAAGGGAATCTAGTTCTCGCTTATGTATCCACCACTCTTTCATATATTTAAAGGGTGAAGCACTTTTATTTAATTAGCATCATTGTTAAGTGATTTATCCTTCTGCCATCCTCACCAACAATTGTAAATTGCTACCAATAGGTCTGACCCAGTCTGCAGTTCTTCAAGGGCTTCAGAGAGCATTAAGACACAGTCCAATCTCCTCAGTGGCTCTTACATGACCATGCAAGGGCCTTATGTGTTAAGAGGCTGAAATGTTTTCAATATTGCTAGGCTGCTTCTATGCTTACAGAATGAAGAAAAAAACAATAGAGGCAGCTGTGTGCCAAGACTCTTGGTCCAAATCCTGCAGAACCCCAGGTATCTGAGCAAAGATCATGGGATCTGAGTTGCACGAGGTAATGGAATGTTGCGGCAATGACTTTTAAATAGTTCATGCCTTCCTTTATCCACACACTAGGATAGTCTCCTCTTTCATGGACTCTGCCGTTGGGCATGTAACAGCTATGCCCAATGGGACAAGAGCAAACGTAACACAATTAGATTTGAAAAGTGCTTGTGAGTTAGCTTTTTATACTGCTATGAAAATATTCCCAGACTATAACGTTAAGTAAGCAACAGTAAATGAACAAGGTGAAGATGAGTATGTACAATACACTGCCAACTATGAAACAATGATAGCAAATACTATATTAATTCATATATGCATACACATGTTGGAAAAGATGCACAAGTAAATTAAAACATCCAAATATTTCTCACATCATCCCTTCTGGCACCTCATATTCTCTTTTTAAAAGTATACCTTTTGAAAATTTTTAGTGAGAGTGAGCTGAAAACTTTCTGGGTTATCTGAGAAGGTCTTTGTTTCATTCCCATTCTTAAAAGATGATCTAGCTGGTTATATGTTTTAGATGAGCAATTATTTTCTTTCAGAACTTTGAGGATATTGTTCTATTGCGCTTTGGATTCTTATTATTGCTGTTGAGAAGTCAGTTGTCAAACTATCTGTTTTTTTTTGTAAGTAACTTGTTTTTTTCTCTCTGAATATTTAAGTTTCAGAGTCTTCTTCGGTGTTCTGCAGTTCTCCTGTAAAATGTCTGCATAGAGATTTCTTCAATTTGTCTTGGCTAAGAATTATTGTGCTTTCTGAACCTAAGGATTTCTATTTTTCATCAACTTTGAAAGTCTTAGTCATTACTCATTCAAATAAATACCTGTCTCACATAACAGCTGTTCAGTTACTAACTTTTTACCTTAGTAACTCTCCAAAAAGCATACCTCTTTCAATTATTCTTTCTTTTCCCAGCATAATGTTTCCTTTGCCCAATGTCATACTATTGTGATTTTCTTTTCCTTCCTCCCTCCCTCTCTCCCTTCTCTCCTTCCTTTCTTCCCTCCTTCCTTCCTTTTTCCTCCTTCACTCTCTCTCTTTCTTTTGTTAATTTGCCCCTTTATAGTAGGCATGTCTTTATTTTAATAATGTATTCTTTCTCTTTTTAACCATTTACTTATTGTAACCAGACAAGAATTAACACAGGATTCTGCATCAGTACAGTACTTGATTACTTGTGTTCTGCCTGAAAGACCACTTTAGGTTTTTTAAAACAACCAAATTACTTATAAAAACAATTACATTGTTTCTTCTCTCTTTATCTCTTTTTGCCTATGTACAATAAAGGGTCTTGATATCTGAGTTTAAATTCATTCCAGAATTTAACTATCTGTGGAGTGAAAATTATCTCTTACTTTCCTTTCTTTCTCTCAGGTTTTAACTAATCAAATGCAGAAATTCTCCATGTTCATATTTAAGCTTATGGGAAATAAAGAAGGGATTATTTAACCAATGTCTTAGAATGAGACACACCGTCTTCAGAGACCCCATCTACTCCTTTCTCAGAGTACTTTTGAGTGCCATAGTTTTGATAAATCCTACTCTTCCCATTTAGAGAGGATCTCTGAAGGTAGTATGGTTAGTGGTTAAGGACATGGGGGCTCTCAAGCCAGAGTTCCCAGCTGTAAATTCTGGCTTCACTTTCCAAGTGGGAAACAGGCAAAATCATTTTACTGTGCCTCTGTAAAGTGGAGATCATCTTACTACATAGGGTTGTTGTGAGGATTAAATAAATTAATAAAGGTATAATGGTTATGACTATACCTACTACAAAACAAATATTCAGTATATGTCAGCAATGATTTCTCTTATTCGAATAAATGCAAATTGTAGGTACATTGCTTCAAAAGTGATGTCTGTTTATGTATTATCTATGCAAATCATTTTTACTTCATGCCTCACCATTTCATGTTAATGACTTCTCATCTAGAAGATGATATCGTTTGGATGTTTTGTCCTTTCCAAATCTCATGTTGAAATGTGACCTCTAATTTTGAGGTGGGCCTAGTGGGAGGTGTTTCGGTCATGGGGATGGATCCCTCATGAATGGCTTAGTGTGCTCTCCCTGATTCACATGAGATCTGGTTGTTTAAAATAACCTGGTATCTCCTCTCTCTCTCTCTTCCTCTCTCTTTTGCTCCCTCACTTGCCATGTGACACACTGGCTCCCCATTTTACCTTCTGCCACGAGTGGAAGATTCTCAAGGCCCTCACCAGAAGCAGTTGCTAGTCCCCTGAAATATTTTCAGGAAAGGAATCCAAGCAGGCTGTGGAGCAACCAGTTGCTAGAGAGATTTAATGACTAAATGGGAGCCAAGTGCTAATAGCCAAGACAATGCAAAAAAGGCCTTGGAGGCTTTTCAGAGACCTTTGAGGAAGCCCCTCCCATCACAGGCCCAGAGGCCTAGGATTAAAGAATGGTTTCAGTGGCCAGACCCAGGGTCCTGCTGTCTTGCACAGCCTTGGGACACTGCTCCCTGAACCTCAGCTGCTCCAGCTCCAGCCCCAGCCCTGGGTCAAAAGGACCCAGGAGTAGTTTGGGCTACCACTCTGGAGAGCACAAGCCATAAGCCTTGGCAGCTTCTACATCCTGTTGAACCTGCAGGCATTCAGAGTGGAAGAGTGAAGGAGGCTTTGCTACCTCCACCTAGATTTCAGAGGATCCATGAGAAAGCCTGTATGCCCAGATAGAAGCCTGCTGCAGGGGTGGAGCCCTCACAAAGCACCTCTGCTAGGGCAGTGTGGAGGCGAAATGTGGGGTTGGAAGCCCCACACAGATTTCCCACTGGGATACTGCCTAGTAGAGCTGTGGGAAGGAGGCCACCACCCTCCAGACCCAAGAATCGTAGAGCCACTGGCAGCTTGCACCCTGAACTTGGAAAAGATGCAGGTACTCACTTCCAACCTGTGAGAGTAGCCATGGGGGGCACCCTATAAAGCCAAAGGGGTAGAGCTACCTGGGCATTGGGAGCCCACAACCCATACCAGTGTGCCCAGAATGCAGGACATAGAGTCAAATGAGTCTTTTCTTTATAAAGTATCTAGTCTCAGGTATTCCTTTATAGCAATGGAAAAGGACTAACACAGAAGGTGTTTTTAAATATATTTACATTTTGTGACAATTTTGTGTTTGTGTTTTGCACCTGTGACTCACAAGTATGGGTGAGGAGTGCCATAAGAATCCACATAAAATGGCTTTCTTGGACTGGAATCAGTATTCCTTTGCAATTTTGTTCAGATTATAAAATAATAATGGAATTGATTCTTAGTTAGAAGTGTGAAAAACTTGCTGCAATTAAGAATTTATTCATGTATAAATATTTTTTAGAGTTGGAAAGGACTTTATACAATGCTTAAAGGAGTTTTAGGATAGTCATAAATGAAGAAAGAGCAACTCTCACTCATACTTCTATGTATTATCATTGTCTTCTTTGTTCTTTGAGGTCTAAAGTTCTTTAAAGCTAAAGATATACAAGAGTTAGGAATACATGACCATGGGGCCGGGCACGGTGGCTCACACCTGTCATCCTAGTGCTTTGGGAGGCCGAGGCAGGAGGATCACGAGGTCAGGAGATCAAGACCATCCTGGCTAAAACAGTGAAACCCCATCTCTACTAAAAATACAAAAAATTAGCCGAGTGTGGTAGTGGGCGCTTGTAGTCCCACCTATCAGGAGGCTGAGGCAGGAGAACGGCGTGAAACCAGGAGGTGGAGCTTGCACTGAGCCGAGATGGCGCCACTGCACCCCAGCCTGGGTGACAGAGCGAGACTCTGTCTCAACAACAACAACAACAACAAAAAGAATACATGACCCAGGTAGAACTGTATGCAAAAACTTTATCTGGGTATATGATTTGGCAGGAAAATGATTCATGTTTTATCAGATCACTTAAATACTTGATGGCCATGAAAAGGTTCCTCCCTTTTTCCTTCCCACACCCTAGAGCTTTTGAGGTTGAAGGCATCCTCTGCTTCTAGTCTGTATTCCCATAACTGCCTGTAAAATACTCACATGGATACTGTCTCCCTATTCTTTCTGTAAACCATGCAAACTTGTCACAGAGTAGCTTTAATATACCATACTCATTAAGGTAGGAAAACGACTAAAACAGTGTAGAAATAAGTAAAACAACAAGCATTTAAACAGATGCTTTTCTGCTAAATCTTCATTTAGCCAGAAAATATAAAAACCAAAGCAATTCATCACCCAAGTAGTTTCTTTTAACCATTTTATTAATTTGACCCATGATGTTTCCTGCCCCTCACTCTCACGAGGAAGCCTTCATTCCCAGGTGATACAGCTAAACGTTTTGGGACTTGGCCTGACCCTCACCTGAGTCTACAAATGTGTGAAAGAGAAGCTTGAGAACTGATCTCAGCATCCTGTTGATTTCATAAATGAATATGCACACCTGGGTTGTTGATTGTCTTTCCTTTCAAAGGGTAAAAAATCTTATCTGCTTTTTAATGCCAGGCAATCAATGGGACATGCTTAAACTTAAGTTCTTCAGAGTGAAATCTCAACAGATAATGCAATGCTATTCGGCTTCTCCTCATCTTTGTGCAGGAGAAAATGGGCCATCATTTTGTGAAAGAAATGTAATGGGGAATAAAGCTATATTTCCACTTTGGTGTTTGCCTAGAGCTTGCTATGTCATTATACATGAAATTTTATGAAAAGGACTAAAACCTGAACTTTCTGGGCCTCTTGAGTGGCCATTCTATTTCTCAGCATGCTTTATACTCTATCCTCTCTCTGTCCAGCATTATAATATTGAAGTCTGAGGTCTAGAAATAGCTTGATTAAGGAGTGTGCTCATTTGGAACCTTCAGATCTTTGATAAAAGTTTCTTCTGTGGTAAGGAGATGAAGCCTCTTTAATGAAGCCTCTTTATTCTATGATTGCTGTATTATTCCTCCTATATTAGATCTTACTGAGGAAGGACACACAATCTGAGTGACATATCTCATAGCTCTCTGAAGCAATTTTTGCCAAACTACATTCCCCCCTACTCATTCCCAGCCCACAACTGCACAGCTACCTGTGATTTGTTGAGATTCTCAACAAGGGGTAATGTTCCAGGAATGAAACAATGGAACAGTCTGTTTTGAAATGTAAAATTTAAACCTTCGCTGGAGAAGACCCAAGGGAGACAGAGAGAGAGAGAGACAAGAAAATTTCTAGGAATTAATCATAACGAACATCATTACAGTACGTTTCCTTGGAATCTGGAACTAACATTTCCACATGTGCATGAGAGGAAGTGTGATTACTTATAAATTTATATTAGATGTGACAATTAGCTTAAATTTCTCTCGTGTTACTAAGAGAAGAGGAGCGAGTGTGATGATGTGGAAGGAACAGTGGACCAAAGTGATGGGTTCAAATCGGATCCTTCTAGCAATTCAAGCATGGGCAAGTCCCTTAAAATAAATTGTGATCGATTCATTGATTCACTCAGTTATACGTATCCATTTTGCATCAGCACCGTGCTATAAGCCTGATTTCTCATCTCTAATAAGGGACAGTAATCTGACAATCAAATGAGATAATAAGTGGGGCAACTCTATTTATAATTGAATAACATTTATTTTGAATCATACAGTGAACATGAAATTGAGTCAAATAAAATACTTTCAATAAAAATGGACAATTGTAATGTGCATGGTGATTAAAGGAACTTCAAGAGTTAAGAATACATGACCCAGGTAGAATTGCATCTTGGTATCTGATTTGGCAGGAAAAGGATTCATGTTTTATGAGATCACTTAAAGACTGTGGTGTCATCAAATGATGTCATTTTATTTATAAGAAAATATTAATAGAATACATTTTTTAAAACGTTGCTTTCTGAGATGATAATTCCTTCTTTAGAGATTGGACATATTTGACATATTTACAGCAGAGCAATTCACTTTGGTGATCCTGGATACTGTTTTTTGAAGTTGTGTTAATTCAGCTTTTTTACTCCAGTGATAGATATACAATCAGAGCCAATCTCGGATAACACAAAAAATGTATATCTATTATTGGAATCATCATTTGACTAAAAGGATAACTATGTAATCCCAGAATATTTGAAAACTTAATTCAGGGGTTTCAATGGAAGCTTATTAGGTTTTATAAGGAGTCTTCAAAGATTCATGAATAATGTATATTATGAAAAAACTGTGCATGGATTTCAAATATTTTTTGCATCAAAACACACTTATACCAACTTGTTATGACATATCTGAGCAGGATCTAGTTTAAGGCACTAAGAAGGATAAGACATCAGTTTGAAAAGATCCTTATCAGAGCAACATGAATTCTGCTAAAATTTAAGAACAAGCATCGAATTTATGGTAAAGCTTGGGTGGAAGAATAGTGAAATCATTATCGCTTTATGAAAAGTTTATGGGACAATGCCTCAAAAGATAAAAATGGATAACTCACTTTAAGAAGGGATGAGATGGTTGGGTGCGATGTCTCACACCTGTAATCTCAGCACTTTGGGAGGCTGAGGTGGGGGAATCACCTGAGGTCAGGAGTTCAAAACCAGCCTGGCCAACATGGTGAAACTCTGTCTCTACTAAAAATACAAAAATTAGCTGAGGATGGTGTTGGGAGCCGGTAATCCCCACTACTTGGGAGGCTGAAGCAGGAGAATCACTTGAACCCAGGAGGCAGAGGTTGCAGTGAGTGGAGATCACGCCATTGCACTCCAGCCTGGGCTACAAGAGGGAAACTGTCTCAAAAAAGGATGAGTTCATGTCCTTTGCAGGGACATGAATGAAGCTGGAAACCATCATTCTCAGCAAACTAACACAGGAACAGAAAACCAAATGCTGCATGTTCTTGCTCGTAAGTGGGAGTTGAACAATGAGAACACATGAACATGGGGAGGGCAACATCACACACTGGAGCCTGTCGGGGGAATGGGTGGCTAGGGGAGGGATAGCATTAGGAGAAATACCTAATATAGAGGAGTTCAAAACCAGCCTGGCCAACATGGTGAAACTCTGTCTCTACTAAAAATACAAAAATTAGCTGAGGATGGTGTTGGGAGCCGGTAATCCCCACTACTTGGGAGGCTGAAGCAGGAGAATCACTTGAACCCAGGAGGCAGAGGTTGCAGTGAGTGGAGATCACGCCATTGCACTCCAGCCTGGGCTACAAGAGGGAAACTGTCTCAAAAAAGGATGAGTTCATGTCCTTTGCAGGGACATGAATGAAGCTGGAAACCATCATTCTCAGCAAACTAACACAGGAACAGAAAACCAAATGCTGCATGTTCTTGCTCGTAAGTGGGAGTTGAACAATGAGAACACATGAACATGGGGAGGGCAACATCACACACTGGAGCCTGTCGGGGGAATGGGTGGCTAGGGGAGGGATAGCATTAGGAGAAATACCTAATATAGATGATGGGTTGATGGGTGCAGCAAACCACCATGGCACGTATATACCTATGTAACAAACCTGCACATTCTGCACATGTATCCCAGAACTTAAAGTACAATAAAAATAAATAAATAAATAAATAAGAAGGGAAGAGATGATGTTGAAGATGAAACCCACAGCAGCAGACCATTTACATCAATGTGTGAGGAAAAAATTCATCTCGTTTGTGCACTAATTGAAAAGGACTGAGGATTAATAGCACAAAAAATAGTCAACACTATAGACATCTGAACTGATTCAGCTTATACAATTTTGCCTGAAAATTTAAAGTTGAGCAAACTTTCCACTCGATGGGTGCCAAAACTGACGCATCCGGAACAGCTGCAGACAAGGGCAGAGCTTTCAATGAAAATTTTCAACAAGTGAGATCACGATCCTGAAGCATTTTTTTTTTCAAAGAATTGTAACAGGAAATGGAACATGGCTTCATCAGTGTAATCCTCAAGACAAAGCACAGTCAGAGCTATGGCTACCAAAGGATGGAAGTGGTTCAGTTAAAGCAAAAGTGAATCAATCCATCAAGAGCAGAGGTCATGGCAACAATTTTTTGAGATGCTCAAGGCATTTTGTTTGTTGACTTTCTGGAGGGCCAAAAAATGATAACATGTGCTTATGATAAGAGTATTTAGAGAAAGCCAAAGCTTTAGCAGAAAAATGCCTGGAAAAACTACCACAGAATCCTTCTCCACCATGACAATGTTCCTGCTCATTCCTCTCATCAAACAAGGACACTTTTGCTAAAGTTTTGATCGGAAATGAGTAGGCATCCTGATTTGGCTTCTTCTGATTTTTTGTTTCCAACCCTTAAAAAACCTGTGAGGGGCATCCATTTATTCAGTTAATAATATAAAAAAGACTTCATTGACGTGGTTAAATCCCCAGGCCCCTCGGTTCTTTATGGTTGAACTAAATGGCTGGCGTCATTGCTTACAAAAGCATTTTGAACTTGATGGAGCTTATGTTGAAAAATACAATTTATATATTTTCTTTCATGTTTTAATCTCATTTTCCATGAACTTTTTGAAGTCCTCTCAAACAGGGGTAACAGCAGTGACCTTTTGGGAGAAAAAAATTCCAGAACATACTCTGTACTGCTCCACTACTCTTGAACTGGGATTGGCATCGTATCAGGTCCCATAATGGGGTGGAGGTGTGCACTGACTTAATAAGTACATTAGACACAATTAGGAGTCCTTTGATCATTTAAGGAGATGGTAAAATGTCATATTTTTGTTTGACTTGATTATTTCTTTTGTCGAACAGGAATCAGTCAATGATTCCTTGTTAAATGGTACCTGCTTTGTTATAAACAGGATAAAAATATGCTTAAAATGACCACTGTTGCAATTTTGGCAATTCTGAAAAATAAGGCTCCAGAATAGTCGCTTGAAACTACCCCAGCAAGCTAGCCCAACTGCCAGCAAGCCTGGCCCGGAGATACCAGAATGTCAGGACAGGCTTGCAGGAGATGGGGCTGGCACCTGCCTCCAATGCACCTGTGTTCTTTCACAGACCCAGCAGAGCAGCAGTGGTGACAGCTCCATGGCAGGTGAGGAACTGGGTCAGAGGAAAAGTTTTGCATGTTTTGAGAGGACAGCACTGAGGTTGCTCAGCTTCGTCTTCTCTCTCACAGCAAGTTGTAGGTCATAGAGTGGTTTGCAAAGTGCTCTTCTGTCGACTATTTCTTTTCCTTCTTCACAGCAACCCAACATCACACATTGATCACTCAGGTTTTAGTAACTTTTACAGAGGAATACATTTGGCTTCTGATGAGGTGATAGCTAAACATCACACAGCAATAAATGGAAGGAGAAGGACTTGCAGCCAGGTCTCCTGAACCCTAAATCCCACAGTTCACTGGCTGCCCAGTTGCCTCTCCTGCAACACAATCATGTGTCGGAAGTGAAAGAAGGAAGTGACTGCATCCTCTTAGGGGGCAGCTCAGAGCTGTTAGAGGAGAAGCAGGGGCTTTTAGGAGGAGACGCAGCAAGTGCCACCTACAAATTTACCACAGTGGACAACTAGTTACTGATGGTGCGTGGTTTGGTTTTGATAACAATGGATTGGAATGGTGTTGACACACATCTGGAATAATCCACATTCTAACATACCTCTGTTGTTTTAGGAGCACCTTCAATCTAATCAGAGCTAAGCATCCTTTGGAGTATTCAAAAGGAGTGACAAGTTACTAAAGACTTGGAGCTGAACAAATTAACCATGTGAGCATTTTTATGAAAATCCAAGCAATAGAAATGTCCTCCTCCTCATACTGCATCGTTTTAGAGTATATGAGAATGCTTGTCAATGTTTCTAAGCTTTGTGGTGGGAGGTGTAAAATCAATGTAGAGACAACTAGAAATTCTGAATAGGGCAGAATAAAAGAACACATTATAATGAACATGTTGACAGGAAGATGTATCAGACAACATAATACGTCTTTTAATATCAAATTTCTACAGTCCTCATTATGTGTGCTTGTATTTTCTGTTCCTTTAGTTCAAGAATTGGCAGAAGTTATTTTGTCTCAAAATATATAATGTGCAATCACAACTTTCCATCTAGTGCATTGTGCTAAACATCCCAAGGGGCCCAAGCAGTATATTCAAATTAATACTCAATTTGCCCACTAGGTAAATTCCCTCAATTTATGGCTCATTCTTTTCTCACATTTCTCATATTGAGAAATAACTTTATCAAATAGTGAAAAGTCTTGACATTTTCAGGCTGCTTGGCACTGAGGAATTGTTAAAAATCATGTTAGAAATTGGTCACATTTTTTTCTCTTGAAATAGAAATTTCAATGCTTTCTCCCTGACAGCAGACCTTGACTTAGAAAGGAACACTGTAGGATGACTTTTATTAGGAATTATTTGTTTTAGAGACTCTGATGTCCTTGAAGGTCCAAATCCCCACCTCTCATTGGATCTTTAAATTTCATACCATGACCAGCCTTGTACCTTGAACATAGTATTAGAACAGATACACAAGGTAAATGTTGGACACGACCTTAGCTGTCATTTCATCCAACTTCTTCATTTTGGGGGAATAAGTGCCCCAAATGGTGCCTTCATTATGAAGAGCTAATGTGGTAAAGAGTTAAATCTGGACTCCAACTCTCCTGTCTTGGGAGGTTGAAACCATCCCTATAAATTATAAAATTAATCAAGGAAGAAGGGAGAGGCAGAAATGAAAATAAATCAAGCTGCAAGGCATTCAGTATTAATCATTAGGTCAGCTTGCTCTCTGACCTGCTTCCTCATAGTTGTTTACTTATTGCCCCAGAATCAGTAGATCCTGTTACAAGATTCTATGTAACATGAACATTGTAAAATGTTAAGTTTTCCCTTTGAGATATTCTTTCAGGTCCTGCATACCAGTGAAACTACCAACATCAGCTAGTCTGAAGGACCCTGTGAGTAACTGACTCACTAAAGAATGTAGTTTCCACATCCTGAGGATTTCATCCCTCTTACCCTGATCAATCAACGGCCCAATTTTTTCAGCCTCTTGTCCCCTACAATATCCTTAAAAACTCCAACCCAGAACTTCTCAGGAGATGATTGGGGGAGGTCTCCTCGCATCTCCTCATTCAGCTGCCCTTCAATCAGTAACCTCTTTCTCTGCTGCAAACCCTGCTGTCTTAGTATATTTGTCCGTTACTGTGCAGCAGGCATATGAACCTGTTGGTCCTGTAACAAGGTCCTGTCTAGTGCTCCATTCACCAGGATGATAAATATTTGTTGGCTGAAGGAAGCACTAAACCTGCCCTTGCAAAGGTCACAAATGACCTTCCAATTGCCAAATCCAATGACCTTTTCTCATTTCTAATATTCCTCAGTTTATGTTCCTTGGAAACAAAGAGAAGAGGTATCCCAGGCAGAGCCACATTCAACTTCCTGAATTCTAATTGGTAAAATTATTTGTCACATCCTTACTGCTTTCTCTTTAGCCAGTGGACATCTGTCCAAGACCAATCCTTTTCCCTGAGCATAATCTCACTCCTTCTAGGTTCTTTAAAAACTTATTTAGTATATGCCTTTATCTGCCATTATCAATATCTGCACCTTTAAACTCTCCTTCTGGACTTACTATTTACCTTCAAGGTAGAAACACAAGTCTGACACCTCACAAAAAGCCTCCCTCCACCTTCCACTATTTACTTTCATCACTATCAACAATAATCTTCTGAAATAACAGAATCTTCTTTCTTCTTAAAGAATCTTCTTTCTGTGTACACCTCCCCTCCCCCCATGCACGCCTCAACTCTCCACTTTGTGGCCTTTTCCTGTCAGTCCACTGGTACTGATCTTATGGTTGCTGGCAGTTTTTTTTTTTTTTTTTTTTTTTTGGTCAGAGTCTCTCCGTTTCCCAGGCTGGAGTGTAGTGGTATAATCATGACTCACTACATTCCTGACCTCCTGGACTCAAGTGATCCTTCCACCTCAGCCTCCTGAGTACCTGGGACCACAGGCATGCATCACCATGTCCGGCTAATTTAAATAAAATTATTGAAGAGATAGGATCTCCCTATGTTGCTCTGGCTGGTCTTGAACTCCTGGGCTCAAGCAATCCTCTTGCCTTGGCCTCTCAAAGTGCTGGGTTTATACACATGTGCCACCATACTTGGCCTGTAGTGCTTTCTAATTACCAAATTCAGTGGGTGTTTTTCAGCTATACTTCATCTTTCAGTGGCATTTGACGTTATCGACCTATTGTGGACAGCTGTCATCTGTTTTGGCTGCCCAGCTCTAAATGTTTCCTTCAGGGAATTTTCCACCTTATGAGGAGGAGTCTGTCTCCCAAATGCTGGATAGCTGCTCTCTCTCTCTTCTTCATCAACCCCTCTCTTGCAAGGTAGATATTCCATAAGGACCTATTTTTGGCCTACTTATCTCTCTGTATCAGGGCTTCTCGATCTTTTTAAAAAATATCATGGAACACACAGGAAACATAATAATATGGCACTGAAGGTAAACTGGAGGAAATTTGGGGGTGATTATATGACAGGTTTGGTGAAAAAAAAAACTCAATGTTTTCTTAATATTATATCAAATATTCTTCTGCAAAATAGGTAGAATTAATTGGAATTGAATGGGTCAAAAATGTTGACTGTCTTAGAAAGCTGTCCCCAGGGTAATAAAGTGAGCAATTCCTGATCCCGGGATAATGCAGACAAATTGCACTGAAAGAAGCAAATTGGGTTTGATTTTGCTTTGAACATAAAGACAGTGCTCAGGGCTGGTTTGTCAGACACCATATCTCCATACTAGATACTGAACTGAATATTCAATTAGGTATAATCTTTGCCTTGTATGCATTGATTAAACCCTAATCCTCTCTTTCTATATTGCCAAACCTGAGGCAAACCAAAGTATTCCTCACTGAAAACATCACTCATGACTCTTAAGGAAACACTCAGATATTACAGTAGGCCAAAAAATTCCCCCTTCTCCCCAAAATATTCATGTGCTGATCTCCAGAACCTGTGAATGTTACCTTATTTGGAGAAAGGGTCTTTGTAGGTGTGATTAATTTAAGGATCTGAAGATGAGGAGGTTATCCTGGATTAATCAGCTGGGCCCTAAATGCAATCACATGTATCTTAGTACGAGAGAGGCAGAGGGAGATTAAAGACTGACACAGGAGGAGACAATGATGTGAAGATGGAGGCAGAGATTGGAGGAACGCAGCCATGAGCCAAGGAGGGCCAACTGCCACTAGAAGTTAGAGGAGGCAAGCGAGAATTCTTCCCTAAGAGCCTGCAGAGGGAGCATGGTCCTACCAATATTTTGATTTCAGACGTCTGACCTCCAGAATGGTGAGAGAATAAATTTATGTTGTTTTTAGCCACCAAATTTGTGGAAATTTGTTACAGCAGCCACAAGAAATGAATATAGATGCCTTTATACATTTCTTTGGTATTTATTGATTGCAACTTCATGACGTCAAGATAATTTCAAGGCTAAGTTTTATGGCTGTGTTATTCAAAGCAGTTCTATCACTAACCAAATTATGATGTTTTGAGTGGGGCACAGTCTTCTTTTTACAAAATAATTCGACTGTTTAGGTACTTAGTGCCTTCATGCATATGTGACTCTGTGTATATACCGGGGAGTTATGTCAAATGTAATTTTAATATGAATGCTTTACATTGCACAAGGCCAAGCCCAATAGAACTTTCCAAGAATACAAGTCTCATCTTAGATTCTGTTTCTCAACTTTTCAGGTTAGATGACAGTGGTAATCTTTTTGAGAAGGAAAGCATAACTTATAGGTGGTCATACAAGATAGATGGTTACCTTCTCCGTGCATACATACAGTCCTGATTCTCATGAACATAATTCATATAAAGAGTAAGTTAGGACATGTCTTAACTTTGAAGTTGGGTTTATATTAAACTCAAGGGGGACACAAAAAACGATTGGACGAGCAAGTGAAAAGTAGACCTCCTGGTGTATGATTTCAGAAAATTATTGCAGTCCTTGTTTCTTGCCTCTTATTAATTGGAAGTTTCAGCACACAATCTTTCAGTTGTGCTTGAGCAGAGGAGCAGGAAAAACTCATTAGCAGTTCAGTATTGGTGATGGCAGCCCTGAGGGACTGCAGTACAGGAAAAAGTGAAGTGACGGAGCCTGTGAGGATTTAGAAGCTTCATCTAGGCATGGAGACACAGATTATTGGTGATATGGGTTCATTTGCGTACAGCAATTTTCCAGTTCCTAAATCCTGAACGCAGAATACCCATTTGGACCTGTATGTCCTGCTTCGTAGGCATACACTTTCCACTCTACCATGGGCTGACATTTTATTGGAATCATTTTTTCCCCTTCCCCTTAAAACGAATTTCTATGGTACTGAAAAAAAATCAGCTTCTCATTAATTAGAGTGCTCATATGTCAAGAAAGAGAATCTAATAGTAATAGAAAAGTTGATTCACAGAAGAATGAGTCACAGGTGGGAGGAAGAATATATTTGTATAGATTTTATGCTGTAGGGTATTTACATGTCTAATAGAGTTAAAAATAAAAGTAAATGTTTCTCTTTGCCATAAGGAGGTAGGGTTTGGCCTGTTCCTTAGTGATTTAATCAGGATGCATAATGTATCACATGAAAAACCAAGAGCTGAAGAGCATAGTTAAGAGTTTTTCTTTAATATTCCATTGATATTAAGCCCCTGCCTTCCTCGTCCCCATCCTTCCGTTCGGTGAAAGGCTTCATTCATTCATCCATTTCTTCAACAAACATTTCTATAGTAGTAGTGTGAGACATGTGAGGGACAGAAGTGAAGAGCCAGGAGAACTGAGCTATGGTGGAAGCACAGACATGCAGAACCTGGGTGGGACTTGGCAGAGTGATAGCAGCCAGGCCAGCGTGCAGGGAGGTGCCACTCAAAGGTGCTGAGAGTTGATGGGTTCTGGAAGTTTAAATGGGAGGAATTCAGGGATAGGCTACAGATTCAGGCAGCAGTCAGATTATAAACCCAAATCAGGATTTCATGTTATAACCTTGAAGTACCCTAAAGTGTTTTACGTTTTTCTTTAAGACTCTCAAGCTTTTTAATAACAAGTTTTGTTTTTCTAGTAGCATCTATTAACATTCTTTGTAATTCTCAAGGGGTATAACTTGGAAATGATTGGGCAGTGTAACAGTCTTTGCTGTAAAAAGAGAGTAAGATCACACCTGTAATCCCAGCACTTTGGGAGGCTGAGGCAGGCAGATCACTGGAGGTCAGGAGTTTGATACCAGCCTGGCCAACATGGTGAAACCCCATCTCTACTAAAACTACAAAAATTAGCCGGGCATGGTGGTGCACGCCTGTAGTTCCAGCTACTCGGGCAGGAGACTAAGGCAGGAGAATCACTTGAACTCAGGAGGTGGAGGTTGCAGTGAGTCGAGATTGCACCACTGCACTCCAGCCTGGGTGACAGAGTGAGACTCCGTCTCCAAAAAAAAAAAAAGAGAGAGAGAGTTAAGAGCCATCTACCCCAGGTGCATCACAGATTCTGACAGCAGACTTTTGGTGTTTCTTTTTCTTTGTAGATTTGTCATCATACATATTAAATATTATCCATCTTCCAGGTAATGCTTAATAAAAGGAGATGGTTATCTTTGACATTTGCCCTGGCATAAAATAATATTTTAAGCTGAAATCATGACAAGGTTTTAGATTTCATTAGATTTTCCAAGAACTATCGCATATTGTGTGTATCACTGTCCGTAACATTTAATTCCAAAGATTTAATTGAAATAAGATCCTAAACATAGAGACTTGGGGAAGAAAACCAAATAGGCACAAAAGAGTTTGATTATTGTAATTCATCATAATTAGGCTTTGGATTGTGGCTCAGCAAATCCAGAGACACTTCCTTGAGCCTGACCATCACTCCTGAGTGGTGTGACACAAAGGGACAGACCCTCCTTCTCTTCTAGATGGGTAGATCATTTGAGGTCAGGTGTTTGAAACCAGCCTGGCCAACATGGTGAAACCCTATTTCTACTAAGAATACACAAATTAGCTGAGTGTGGTGGTGTGTGCCTGTAATCCCAGCTCCTCGGGGGGCTGAGGCAGAACTATCGCTTGAACCTGGGAGGAGGAGGTCACAGCGAGCAGAGATATTGCCACTGTGCTCCAGCCTGGGCGACAGAGCCAGAATCCATCTGAAAAAAAAAAAAAAAAAAAAAAAAAAAAAAAAGAGCCTACTATATTTTTTAAACCGATGTATAGTAGAGTACATAGTTTTGGGGTACATGTGATTATTTAATAGATCCATATAATTTGTAAAGATCACATCAATCTTATTGCTTCTCAAAGAGGGAAGGTACAAGTCAGTCAGTCAGTCACAGAGTCCCCTCAAGATAGTTACTAGTTGTGATTTCCTAAAACACTTAAGGCAAGAGAGTGAAATAAGCTACCATTTCTGCATTGAGACTGGTCCTGAGACTCTAATTGGCATTTATACCTTCTCTCCTCTATCACCCATTCTGTATTTTCCTCATCAGACAACTCTCAGGTAGTCTAAGTTGCTTACCTGGTACAGCAATTCAGAACTTCAAGTGGTCTGATGCTTTATTTGCCCTGTATATTTTAGGTTGTGATTGCTGCATTTTTCCATTCACCATTATCAGGGGGCATGGAAGTACTGAGAGAGACCCAGTGATTCCCCTAGGCGGTTTCAGACGTCATCCTCTGTGACCCCATTCTGTGGTGGTAACACCAACTCCTCAATTATTTCAATAAAACAGTAAATTATTTTCTTGCCAGTTGAACTACTATCATGAAAGCCAAAAGTGAAAAGGTAGTAGTCACAACTTCAAGTTCAATGCAATTCTTAGATACACTGGCAGACATGTTCTTTCCCTGAGAATTAGGACCTCTAATTGAGCTGGATCTTAGGTTGCAGGGAGGAGAAACACAATTGCTGTAAATGGGCCCTTGTGCTTGATGGTGAGGTGGGGTCACTTCTCCTTCCCTTGCTTCCTGGACCTAATATTCTTAGTATTGGAGGTAAAGTACTGTATTATCAGGTGCTGATTTAGTCCATATGTCACTCCTCAAAGACAACAAAGGTGTCAGACCCTGCAAGACGTCAGACCCACAGCTAAGCCTTCAACAGGCTGTTCATCATTTTATGGGCTGGCTGCTTCCAGATGATGGCATACATGGTATTATCAGGGAGTGCCCTCGTCTGAAGTCCATTTTTGCACCACATTTGCTGTAGAAAATTGCACTGCTGAAGGGAACATTGTGTGGAAAACATGTTGAATGATAAAGCATTCTATAAGTGCTTTGCTGGGGGTGCTAATAGAGACACTGCAGATAGGCAAGGAAAGCAACTGAATTCAGAGTATGTATCAATTTCAGTATGAATTAATGCCCACCGTCCACTCCAGTGGGTAAGTGGCCTGATGTAATTGACTTGCCACTAGGTAGGTAGTTGGCAGATACCTCAAAGAATGGTGTGGGGTTGAGGGCACGGCTTCAGTCTCTGCTGTTGGTGCACTGCTAAGTGGCCATAATGCCAAGAAGCCTTTGTTATGAGGCCCAGGCCTGGTCTTCATTCCTTCCATCTTGGCAACTCTGTTCGTGGACCCATTGCACAAGCATTGGGCTAGACGAGGAGACCATGGGGTCTCTCACCAGAACATCTTTCAGGGTCTCCTACAACTGGGGATATAATACAGCAACTGTCAATTTTTAGTGCACCAGCATAGTACTCTGTACCCGTGAGCCAGGCTTGTCTTTTCTTCCTCTGTGAGTTGGTCAATAGAAACCCACGGGTTGAAGGTGAGGTGCTGGTGCAGTAGAAGTAGTTTGCATGCAGTCTGAGTCAGCAGTTAATGGTAATTTACTTATAATTTTGGACCTGATCCATCCCCCTTTTAAGTGTGCCAGTTCTGTCATCTGGTGGGTTGCTGCCACGTCTGGCTAACAGTCCGACTTGGTGATCTGAAAGCATGTAATACCGTAGAGACCATGCTTCCTTCTGCCTGCTCTCAGTGACTGAACAGAGCAGAGATACTAAGGCAGGTCTGTTCCTAAGAGACAGGAGACTTTAGCTTGAGAACTTTCCAATGACCCTGACAAACTTCCCTTAGAATTGCACCGCAGTCTAAGGTGCTTCCACTCACCCTCCCTTCTTTCTTTTTCTCTTTCTCTTTCAATCAGGGTCAGATCTGCATCACGGGCTTGCATGTCCAATTTCACCTTGGCACTTGCTTCTCCGAGGGCCGGACATGGGGCTTCATTTGAGTCTGGAAGCAGTGGAGAGGAGCCAGAAGCTCTAAGCCTAGGCTTCTGGCAGATCTCTACAGGTGTGCTTGGAGATGTTTGAAGTGCTAATGGCTGAGACAGAGCAAGTGGCAGAGGCCTAGGAGATGGAGGCTGGAAGAGTCTGGGGAGGTGCATATGAAATGCCCAATATGGAGAGGTTTCAGTGACAGATTGACACTTGTACCTTCAGTCAGATCACTCTGGCAGAAGTAAGATAAATGCACTGGCAGGGAGCAAATATGACAGGGAGCCTAGTTAGGAAATAAATATCAGGCAAGAGACAATGAGCATATGAACTGCAACAATGACAATGATAACAGAGAGAAAGGGACATGTATGGTAGGGGAAATTTACAGGACTTAGTGATATCAAGGTCAGTCACTGAGGAAAGAAGACAAAGCTGATTCCTTGATTACTGTTTGGAAAAAACTGAGAGGATAAAGGACACGGAAGGAAAAACTTTTCTACTTTAAAGTAAAACCTTTCTGGTCACATTGAATTTGAGGTATCGTTGGAACTTCCATGTGAGCTGTAGGAGGTGCCGTTCTAAAGCTGAGGAGAAAGTTTAAAGAGCAGATATAGATTCTGAATTCTCAGCCATAAGGGGAAGCTGTGATCAAGGATGAAATCGCCCAGGCAGGGCGTGCAGCACAGCTGCTTCATGCCGGAAGTCTGGGGCTCACCAGTGTTTAAGGGGAGAACAGACCAAGAGGAGACAGAGGAAGACACTGATTCTGAGATGCAGCAGGAGAAACGGGGTGTAGAGACCAAAGGAATAAAGAACTTCAAGAAGAGAGGGACTTATCAATGGCGTCAGTGAACCGAAGAGGTCAAGCAAGGTAACAGCTTAAGTAAAGCCACTGTGTAGCTGTTAGCGATCTTAGCATGAGGAATATCAGAGCCGAATTGGAGCAGAAGCCAGATTATAATGGGTTGGAGAATGAAAGCAAAGTATAAAAGTGAAGACAGCCGTGGGAAGGCACTACTTTTTCAGTGAGTTGAGTGTGAAGGAAGAGGGTGAGAAACTGAGAAACTTGCCGCCAAATTTCTCAGAATTCAAAAAGGGCTTTCTTTGTTTTCTGTTAATTTCTCTTTTAAGATGGCAGGGACGTGTACATGTTACAGGCTAATGGAAAAGAGCCAGCAATAAGGGAGGGGTTGAAGTTACAGGAGAGAGAAGAGAGTGAGGTGAAGGTAAGGCTTGGGTCAAGATAGTTTGTCTTTTTTTATGAGGGTTTTTAGATGGAGGAAAAGAGAGAGAGAGGAAAAAAGAAAAAAGAATCTCTTCTAAATTGCCTTCTTGATATAAATAAACCAGTGCCTGAATGTCATGCACCAGGTACCGGTCTTTAACTCCCAGACGATCTTGTGCCTCTACACCAATCATGGTAATGGCTGGCTCCAGTGGAGCATCTGCCGCCTCTGCTGAGCATCAATGAACTAATGAGGTTGAATCTGCATAACTCATCCATAAAAAATCTCTGTAGGGTGGGGAACATCACACACCAGGGCCTGTCATGGGGTAGGGGGCGGGGGATGGGATAGCATTGGGAGAAATACATAATGTAAATGACAGGTTGATGGGTGCAGCGGGCCAGCATGGCACATGTATGCCTATGTATGAGCCTGCATGTTGTGCACATGTACCCTAGAACTTAAAGTATAATAACAACAGCAACAACAAAAATTCTCTGCAACAGTCTGATCTTATTTCCATCCAAGTCTCAGTGCAAACATTTCAAACAACGGAACATTTCATTAATCAGAGAAGAAGTTTATCCAAAAACTCACTGTAAGAAAGGCTTTAGTTTAATCTCCCCCGTGTCACATTTCATTATGACAGATGTGTCTCATTTTGGGTTCTTATTTACATAGCACACAGACATATTATCATTACAGATAATTAGCCTTAAAAGCATTAGCTTTTACAACACTCAAGTTTTAAATTTCCCATTCATCTGTCAGTATGTTAAGAAACATGCCCCCCTCCTTTAGTTTCTGGGTCTAACTTTATTTCTGCTCAAGCCCTTTGTCCACTTCATATTTTCCAGGAAAGGAGGCACTGAGGGACTCACATGAAGCTACTCTATCAGCATTTTAAAACTTCTGACATTCTTTTCTATGAAGATAATTGAATCACTAAATTTGATGAAAGGTTTCCCTAATATCAGGGAATAGCTTTTCTGTGGGGGTCCATGGATATACACTTTAAAGTCAAGGGGAAAATGTTTGGATTTTTTTCCAGCGTGGACTGTTTCTCACTGACAAGCATTTAAAAACAATAAGGCATTGTACATCGACAGAAAACATGACACATGTGGACCTTTCTGTAGAAGAACACATTGCTACCTAAAAATCTAGAGGATATAAACTTGTCTTGAACATTGTCCAAGAAATTTTACTTAACAAATATACTGAAGAGTCTGAGTCATTCCATGTCACAGCATTATCTTTGGTGATACTCTTATAGTAAGGCTTAAAAGCATTATAGTAACAGTAAAAATGTTGTACTATTTTGTAAAAGTTCTGTCCCATTTCTGGGATTAGTAATGTGTGTGGGTCACTGAGTATCTGTTGCATACGTTATTAAATTGAATTAAATTTCTGCAGGTGTAGTCCCTTACAGATATTCCTATTCAAAATTTTCTTCCTATTAAAACAGCATTAGGGACCTTAGTGTGTAGGGATATATGTTTAAAACACAGAAAAGGAAAAATGAAAATGTTTTAAATGCATGTTATTGGGGTTAAGGCAGAGAAAATGTGAGAAAGGTAATATTTAATGAAATAATGCCTGGTGATTTCCCAGAATTATTGAAAAGTATGAATCCTCAGATATAAGAATAATAATAATCCCAAAACAAGATAAATAAAATAAATCTATATCTACATACATCATAGTGTCTTCAAGATCTTAAGGAAGAGATTAAAGCAAGTTGCCTACACATACTCTAAGGTTCTCAACTTCTAATGACCTATCCAGAAAGCAAGTAAACAAACCTGTAGATTCCTGGGCCCTACCACTTTAAGATTTGGGTTTGGTTGATCTAGGGTGAAGTCTAAGAGCTACATTGCTAACCAACTCCATGGGCCACACTTTTGGGCGGCGCTCAATGAGTGTAAGAGCAGACTTCTTAACATCAGCAATAGAGGCCGTAAGATGGAAAATAATATTTTCAAAATGCTGAAAGAAAATAATTATCTAATTGGTAAAATACACTTGGCTAAAATTGCATTTAAGAAGGAGAGTAAAATAAGATATTTTTGGACAACTAAGTATTAAGGGTTTATTACAAACAGATCCTCAGAAAGGAACTTCTAAAGGACTTACTTTAGGAAGAAGAAGAAATAAACAAAGAATGTGTCTGAGATTCAACAAGGATTGATGAGCAAAAGTTAATGTGTGGGTAAATCTAAAATGTTGAGCCTATTTAATATTTTCTTTTGCAGCTGAAAAAATCAAGTCAGTATTAGAAATGTGGTAAAAATATCTGGTGAGCTAGGTGATTTCAGGTAAACCTTTCTAAGAGTCTTTGTTTCTTTGAGATATTTTACTTCTTAGGTGGAGCTTTTATTTCTTAGAGATACTGATTAATTTTTAGTTATATATGAATATTAGCTTATTAAGGTTTATTCCTAAAAGAATAAGAAGAGAATGAATAACTTTCAAAATTTTGAAATTAAAAGTTTAAAAAATAAAATCAATCAAAGGAAGAGAAAAGCATAAAAGAGTAGGACCAATAGAAAGCACAAAATGGGGCAATAGAAATATTTTAAAGTATGTTAGCAATAAAAATAGATGTAAATGAACCAAACTTGCCACTCTCAAAGAAAGAGTGTTAAATTAGACAAAAAGAAACCCAGTTTATTGTCTTATCTGACACGATTGAAATATAGGAATGCAGGATCTATAAAAGAATAGAAAGACAGATACCATTTCATTAATTTCCTAGGTCTGCTGGCTATAACAAATTACTACAAACCGAGTGGCTTATGATCAGAAATTTATTCTCTCACAGTTTGAGGTCAGAAGTCCAAATTCAAGCATCGTAAGGGTTGGTTCCTCCTGGAGGCTGTAAAGGGGAATTCATTCCACGACTCCCTCTCCCAGCTTCCGATGGCTGCTAGCAATTCTTGGTGTCCCTTGGCTTGTAGACACATCACTCTGATCTTCACCTCCATCTTAACATTGTCTTCCTCCAAGTCTCTCTGTCAAATCTCCCTTTTCCTCCTCTTGTGAGGACACCAGTCATTGGATTTAGGACCCATCTGAAACCCAGGATGATCTCATCCTTAGATCATTAGCTTAATTATGTTGTTGAAGACTCTATTCTAAATAAGGTCATAGTCACAAATACCAGGAAATAGGATGAGGAATATCTTTTGGGGGTCACACTTCAACTCATTATAATTGTCCTCTGGTCCTCTAAAATGCATGTCTGTTCCACATAAAAATACATTAATGCCAGTCCAACATTACCCAAAGTCTACATTAATTCTAGCATCAACTCTAATTCAAAATATTTTCTAAATATTGTCTACTCCAAAAGTTCCTAATCGTGTCATGTAAGTCATTGATCTGCAGGATGGGAAGATTCTGGGTGTGATTCATCCTGGGTAAAACTCCTCTTCGTCTGTGGACTTGTGAACTAGCAAACATGTTATCTGCTTTCAAAACACAGCAGCAAGACAGGCATAGGATAGACATTCCTATTCAAAAATGCAGAAATTGGAAAAAATAAAAGGGTCCCTGGTCCCAAGCAGGTCCGAAACCCAGGAGGGTAAACTCCATTAAGTTTCAAGCTGTGAGAACATCCCCTTTGTCTGAAGGCTCCACTTCTAGGTCCACAGAGGCTCAGAGTTAACTCTATCAGCTCTTTCCTGCCTGTAGAATTTTGGGAGGTTACTGACTTTCTTCTATTTTATCCAGTCTCTTCCCATTCACTTCAAGATGACAATGCTTCTGCTTGTATAACATTCTCAGCAACCTTGTGGGCCTGTGGTGTATGTCATGGGGATTCACACCATTAGATAAGAAGGTCCACTACGTCTCTTCCCTGTCTAACCACATTTCTAATCCTGGCTTCTCCTTCGAGGACTGACTGAATCCATAAGTCACCTGCCTGATCTCTTCAGCAAAAGGTTTTCCATCCACATCCAATCAGTATGTTGATTGGCCCCATCAACATACTGGAATTCACCTAATAACATATCTTTGTAATACATAAAACAAAACATGACAAAATTACTGACAGAAAATCCGTTCACCATTAGAGTAGGTGATCTTAACATACTTCTCACAGTAGTTTGTAGAGAAAGCAGAAAAGTGTAACTATAAAAATGATTTGAATGATATAATTAACAAAACTAGACTTAAGAAACAGTCAAGCTCTTGAATCCAACAGTTAAAGAATATACATTTTTTCTTAAACACATATATAATAGGTATAAATATTAACCACACAGTCAAAACATGTGAAAATTTAAATGAAATACATTTATATAGTTGTTGATATTTATTTATCAAAATGAATTAAGAATTGAAAGCCATGACTATACCTATAACCATTAAAGAAATAATTATGATTTTGATACCCAATAAATATCAGGCTAAGATAATTTTGTAAGTGAATTCTTTTACCACATTTAAAGAATAGATAATTTAGGAAATAGATCTCCTCCATAGACTAGCAAAAGAGGAGAAATTCCCCCAAATACTTTATGGAGCTTGTATAACTTTGATACCCAATCCAGAACTTTTGAGAAAAATTACTCTCCAATCTTAAGAACATAAATGTGAAAATATTAAATAAAATATTATCAAATAGAATAAGGCAGTTAGTAATACTTAGTAACTAAGTTTATGCCAGGAATGCAAAGACGGTTCTACATAAGAAAAGTATGTTACTATAATTCACCACATTAAGATTGAATAAGAAAATCTATGGTCATCTCAAAAGATTTTAAAAATGCATTAAAGTTCAATATATTTTCAAGCTGAATCTCTTAGCAAACTGGGAATAGAAAAAAACCTTCATTAACCTAATTAAATGTATCTACTAATACCAAAAACCTATAGCAAATATCATCCTTATTGGTAAATTGCTAGAAACATCCACTTTAAAATCAAGATGAGACAACAATGCCTTTTAACACATCTTTTCAACATTGAATTGTAGGTTGCAGACAGTAAGTAAAAAATAAGAAAATTGTATAAAAGATATAAAGATAAGAAAGGAAGAATTAAGTTGTATTACTTATAGATAATGATTATCTACATTAAAAAAGAAAATACACAATCATCACAAAAAGAATAAAATACCCAGGAATACAGCTAACCAGGGAGGTGAAAATCTCTGCAATGAGAATTACAAAATACTGTTCAAAGAAATCAGAGATGACACAAACATATGGAAGACCATTCCATGCTCATGGATAGGAAGAATAAATATTGTTAAAATGACCTTATGACCCAAAGTAATTTATAGATTCAAAGCTATTCCTATCAAACTACCAATGACATTCTTCACAGAACTAGAAAAAACTATTTTAAAATTCATATGGAACAATAAAGGAGCCTGAACAGCCAAGGAAATCCTAAGCAAAATGAACAAAGCTGGAGGCATCATGCTACCTGACTTCAAACTGTACTACAGGACTACAGTAACAAAAACAGTATGGTACTGGTACAAAACAGACACAGACCATTGAAACATAATAGAGAGCTCAGAAATAAGGCCACACACCTTTGTGACCTTTGACAAAGTGGACAAAAACAAGGAATGAAGAAAGGACACCCTATTCAATAACTAGTGCTGGGATAACTAGTTAGCCACATGCAAAAGATTAAAACTGGACCCCTTCCTTATACCATATATAAAAATCAACTCAAGATGGATCAAAGAAAATGTAAAACCAAAACTACAAAACTCTGAAGACAACCTAGGCAATACCATTCTGGACATAGGAACTGGCAAAGATTTCATGATGAAGATGCCAAAAGCAATTGCAACAAAAGCAACATTTTTCAAATGGGGTGTAATTAGACTTAAGACTTCTGCATAGCAAAGGAAACTACCAAGAGAGTAAACAGACAATCTACAAAATGGGAGAAAATGTTTGCAAGTTATGCATCTGACAATGGTCTAATATCCAGCTTCTATAAGGAACTTAAATTTACAAGAAAACCAAATAACCCTATAGAAAAGTGGGCAAAGGACATGAATAGACACTTTCCAAAAGAAGACATACATGTATGTGGTCAACAAGCCTATGGAAAAAAACTCAATATCACTGATCATTAGGGAAAAGCAAATCAAAACCACGATACCATCTCACATCAGTCAGAATGACTGTTATTAGAAAGTCAAAAAATAACAGATACTGGCAAGGTTGCAGAGGAAAGGGAATGCTTATACACTATTGGTAGGAGTGTGAATTAGTTCAACCATTGTGGAAAGCAGTGTGACAATTCCTCAAAGAGCTAAAAGCCGAACTATCATTCCACCCAACAATCCCATTACTGAGTATATATTCAAAGTAATATAAATTGTTCTATCATAAAGACACATGCACATGTATGTTCATTACAGCACTGTTCACAATAACCAAGACGTGGAATCAACCTAAATGCCCATCAATGACAGGCTAGATAAACAAAATGTGGTACATACACACCATGGAATACGATGTAGCCATAAAAAAAGAACAAGATCATGTCCTTTGCAGAAACATGGATGAAGTTGGAGGCCATTATCCTTAGCAAACTAATGCAGGGACAGAAAACCAAATACTGCAGTTTCTCACTTATAAGTGGGAGTTAAATAATGAGAACACACGGACACAAAGAGGGGAAAAACAGGTGCTACCTGAGGATGGAGGGTGGGTAGAGGGAGAGGAGAGGAAAAAATAACTATTTTGTGCTAGGCATAGTACCTGGGTGACAAAATAATCTATACAACAAACCCCCATGACATGAGTTTAACTACATAAAAAACTTACACATGTACTCTTGAACCTAAAATAAAAGTTTTTTAAAAAATAAGGGCATTATTATAATTTTAAAAAGACATTAGCAAATGCACTAGATACATATATACAACGAACACATATTTAATATAAAAAATCAATTACATTCTGTACACAACAAATATGTAGAAAATGTTGGTAAACATGTTAAAATAGCAACAAAATAAGAATTAGAAAAAAAGTCAAACAAAACACGGCCATGACTTAATTCATACTAAGTCATAGTGTACTTGCTTATATTAAGACTTACATAATTCCCGACTGGGTGCGGTGGCTCACGCCTGTAATCCCAGCATTTTAGGAGGCCTTGGTGGGTGGATCACTTGAGGCCAGCCTGGCTCACATGGTGAAATCCTGTCTCTATTAAACGTACAAAAATTAACTGGGCATGGTGGTGCACACCTGTAATCCCAGCTACCCAAGAGGTTGAGGCATGAGAATTGCTCAAATTCACTGGAATGCAGTGAGCTGAGATCGCGCCACTGCCCTCCAACCTGGGCAACAGAGCAAGTGTCCATTTCAAAAAAAAGGAAAAAAAAAAAAAAAGACTTATATAATTCTTAATTGTTTGCTCTGCTTAAGATTGGTTGTCTATCCAAATGAAACTTTCTCCAGGTCAGAAATTGTGCCTTCTACTCATTACACAATCCCATTTATGCAATACTAAAACATTAAAAAGTACACCTTGAATGAGTTATTACTTCGAGAAGTTTCAAGTATGTTAATCCAATTGGGTTTGTGCATATTTGGTGAAAATAGTGGAACAAAAGTAAACTATCTAATATTTTGGGTACAAACTTTCTATTACATTACACATAAATAATTTGGAAAGACAGCCATACTTCAGAACATGACACAAAGCTATCTGAAAAAAATAAACAAGTTAATATAAATATAGTGGTTAATATAGATAGAGCATCCAAGATCAGCAAACAGAATAAACACTTTCAAAGATATCTAGTCAAATGCCATTTGGAACCCGCTGGAATGCACGCCACCAACAAAACCCCCATTACTGCCCCACATATAACCTTGAATAATAGGCTTTCTTGATGATGTCTAAACTTTTCACGAGGTTTGAAGCCTTGCCTATGAGAATCAGTCTTTAATACTTTAGTTTCTTCATTAAACAGAGTTTTGGCGATAGAGGCTACATTAAAAATGAAGCTCTTTCAAGCAATAATAGGCGATCAGTGGTTTTGGTTTTGGTTTGATCTTTGCTAAGCTATTTTTCAGTCATCTTGAGTACAACTTAAAATTTTATGAAGGTGACAAATGAGATAATAAATCATTTTGAATGCCATAAATTATAATTGGAAAGTAAAGATTATTAGTATGGAAAAGAGAAGTGAAATTTATTTTCCTCTTGTGATCCTCTCCTGTGGGATTCCATGAGATGCGGAGATGTTGTTGGAGAGGAGGGCTGGGGTCTTTTGGGTTCTCTCCTGGACCTGTGGTGTCCTATGCATCTCTCTTGCTGATGAGGCTGAGCTAAATGCCACGATGATATTGAATGCATCTGCCTGCCACGTGGTGAGAGTGGCTAGAGGGCCTTGGTTGATGTTAGTTTTATCTGAAGTCCTTGACCTATCCTGGAGAGTTGCAGCAGCTCTTTAATGATCAGCAGTTCCTTGTTGGCTTGGAGAGGTTGAGGGATAGATAAGCTTTGAAGGTATGGCAATCATAAACCTACATCATGTAGTGACCTTCCCTGTCCAGGATTCCCCAGGAAGAGGCCACTGTGAGGAGTAGGCAGACGGGCTTGGCCAGTTGCCTCAGATTAACCCATCCTTGCCAATATTTCCCTCTTTCACAACTCCTACTGAAACATGAACTTTTGAATTGCTTTTCATTTTTATTTATCTTATAGAACCAAAATTACATAGCTTACATTTCCTTTACTCAAACTCTGGGACTACTTGGAAAAAAATAAATAGAGTAGGCTCCGAGGTAATTTGAATAAAACTTAGTGCTTGAGGGATTCTTTTAAATGGAAATGAAAAATTGTCATTCATTTCTGACCAGTTCCCATTTTCATTTTTTCTTTAATTACTGAGCTTCCTTTCTCTGAAATCAAGTCTCTAAAACAGACCTTAATTATTCATTTTTAACTGTAGGAAAATTTATTATTCAAAGAGCAGCCAGCATTCCAGAATAGATGTTGTTTTGTTCATATTTTAAAGAGATAGTCAGAACTATTTCTTCCAATGGGAATATTTTGTACAAAAAGGCAGTAGTCCAAAAGGTAAGAAGCATTAAAGTAAATCTATAACAGAAGAAAATGACTAAATCTTTCAAAATCTTTAGTAGCATGATCCCCATGGAGGAAATGAATTAAATTAACATAATTCAAATATAAATAATCTTTGCACTCATACAACATCTATTTGTCCAAGATCTCATTTTGCTTTCCATCTTAAATAAATGATCCCTCGAAAATACTCTTAAGCCTATCTTGTCTTTTAAGAATCCATCTAACACTCTCCATGTGCTTTCCTTGAAATGATTTTCATTGTAAAATGAGCCTTTTTTGATCTATAGCTTTAAATTACACAACTATGTCTACCTTAAGATGTAAAAGTATCATCATTTTCCCTTTAGTTCTCTGTAGCCTGTTTTATAAAGTTTATTTGCCAAAGGACCTTAGGAAATTATTATTTCTGGAAGCCTTTAAAAGTGGGAGAGATCTTATGGAGGCTAAAGCAACTCCATCTCGGATGCTAATCCATCAAGTTGACTTCAGATTAACCCCAGTTCTGGGAATGCCTCTAAGACTTCCATTTTATCTACTGTTGCTTGTATAAGAGCTTGTATTTGCGCAGATTCCCGTAGTACTTTTTCCTTTACCTATAAGTTCTGTTGCTTCCCTGTGGTACATAAGGTCTGGATCTAGCGGGTAAGGGTGTGGGAATTCACCATCTTGTGTTGGCTGGGTCCAGGACATAATGGCTTCTGTTTTTAAGTGCCTACTAAATATTTCTTTCTGGGAAACTGAATTTGTCAGCCTCTTTCTTCCACCTCAGCTTCTCTGGATTTTGGGGGTAGGTTTGCATAGGCCTGCTCATTGCAGAACAGATTTTTACTCTTGTTCATGAATTAATGTGGTTCTACTTGAAGGAAAAAAATAATTGGTAGACCCAATGTTACCTCTGGAAAAGAGCTGATGCAAATTAGTTGTTGACATGTTGTCCTAAGTCTTGATGGTACCTGTAGGTGGAGGCCTAGGCAAATGGAAATCAGAACCAGGGCTTGGCAGAGAGGTGAAGACGTTCATGAGACTCATCCATGCAGGAATGGTGGTGAAAGTTGTGAAAGAGTGATATTCAATAAAAGAGAAGACGACCAAGAACATACCTAGGATGAGGGAGGAGAAGAAGAGAAAGAATCCATGTGGAAATCTGGAGGGGTGCGCTTGGAAAGGTTGGAGGAAAACTAAGGGAATTGTGGCATCCCAGGAGGAGAACGTTTTAAAAACTAAGACAGGTCAGCTATGTTAAATGGAAACTGAAAATAAGGCCACTGTATTTGGCATCTCAACTATGATGATGATGATTTCTTATAGTTAGATAACCTTGAAAGAACTGCAGTAAAACAATAGTCAAGAAAGAAGGAAGCCAGCTGGGTGTGGTGGCTCACACCTGTAATCTCAGCACTTTGGAAGACTGAGGCTGGTGGATCACCTGATGTCAGGAGTTTGAGACCAGCCTGGCCAACATGGTGAAACCTCATCTCTACTAAAAATGCAAAAATTAGACAGGCATGGTAATGGATGCCTATAATCCCAGCTACTTAGGAGGCTAAGGCAGGAGAATTCCTTGAACCTGGGAAGTGGAGGTTGCAGTGAGCCAAGTTCCTGCCACTGTACTCCAGTCTGGGTGACAGACAGAGACTCCATCTCAAAAGAAAAAATAAAGAAAAAAGAAGAAGAAGGAAGCTAAAAGGCACTGTGGACAAATAAATGCCTTAGTAACAACATGAAGGCAAGATAGGTACGGTGCTCCCTGGAATTGCTGGATGGTAAAGGCTAGAAATAGGATACTAGCTAAAAGGGCACTGAGATCAAGTGATTTAGGGTAGGGACATCTACGTGAATCTGCGGGCAGACTGACAGACTCCAGAACAGAGGGAAAGGGTGAAGGTAATTTTATAAGAAGAACCCAAGAAACAAAGTCCCAGAACAGGCTGGAAGGGATGGGATCAAAGTTGTACACAGGAACAAACCTTAGAAAGAAGAATGTGAATCCAGGTATCTTCTGCCCTTCCTCCCCCAAGTTGGCCTCAATCTACTCTGGTCCTTGGGTTCCTAATTGTATCAGTCCATTCTTGCATTGCTGTAAAGAACTGCCTGAGACTGGGTAATTTATAAAGAAAAGAAGTTCAATTGGCGCATGGTTCTATAGGCTGTGTGGGAAACATGGCTGGGGAGGCCTTAGGAAACTTACAATCATGGTGGAAAGTGAAGAGGAAGAGGGTGTGTCTTACCTTGCTGGAGCAAAAGGAAGAGAGTGAAGGGGAGGTGCTACACACTTTTTTAAACAAACAGGTGTTGCGAGAACTCACTATCACAAAAACAGCAAGGGGGAATCTGCCCCCATGATCCAATCACCTCCCACTAGGCCCCTCCTCCAATGTTGGGGAATACGATTGGATGTGAGATTTGGATGGAGACACAAATGCAAACCGTATCACTAATGGCTCCAGGTGCTTTCCGGTCCATTTATCTATTGTTCCCACACATGACTAGGCTAGACAGAAAGGCAGAACCTGTCTGCAATCCCCAAAGGTAAGGAAGGGGAAAGGAAGCCTCAACATGGAAAAACTCTACCATGACAATGAAGGAAAGCCTGTGAACCAAGGAAAGATGGAAAATGAAGAGCAAGCACAGGAGGAAGAAAAGCTGGAAGCAGCTTGTACCCAGGAAAAGTTAGAAAATGATAGAAAGATAGAAAACAAGAGAAAGGCAGAAGATGAGGAAAATGCTAAAGAATAAGGAGAAGCCAGAGAGCAAAGGAAAGCCAAAAGGAAGAGAGCCAGAGGGGGAAAGAAAGGCTGCAGAAAAGCCCCCTGCTGAGGACACTGTACCCAGGAAAACCAAAAGAAAACCAACCCAGGCCTGGCTCATGCCTCAAGGGATATAAGGAGGCCATACATGATATGCATTTGAGCAATGGAAGATGATCAGAGAATTTGATGAGATAGCTAGGGTGGAGGATGAGGTGAAAAAAATCAGACAAATATTGTGGGTAGGCCTTATGTGGGTGTAAAGAAGTTTACAGAACTCCTTCCACCTGAAGGACCCAAGGGAACTCAGCGTGGCTGTGGGGCCCTACAAAGGGGAATTGAGGACATTTCTTACGTGTATGCCCCTGACAGGCATTTACCAGGCCCTGCGCTTAACCTTCTGTCAATACTTTGCTTTAAGTCGCCCTTCTGTTACCACAGCCTTTGGGCACAACTGCAATGCTCTATGGTTCAGTATCAGATTTGCATCCATTGCATGGAAGAAATGTTTATGATGCATTGTAAAATTAAGAAACACAATGTGAAGAACCATTAAAAAAAGAAATGAGAATGGAAAACGAAAGAACTCATAAATGATGGCTTTGGTTTTCTCATGGAAGTAGAGGAAGAAATAATTAATTTTGTCAGGAAGTTATTTTGGGGGAGGTGGAGAAATAGGGCCAGGGAAAGCACCGGAGAAGAAGTGACATTTGGGTCGTGCCT
This sequence comes from Rhinopithecus bieti, assembly GCF_001698545.2. NCBI lineage: Eukaryota > Metazoa > Chordata > Mammalia > Primates > Cercopithecidae > Rhinopithecus > Rhinopithecus bieti. Next base: position 1,369,361 of record NW_016815913.1, on the reverse strand, counting down.
CTTAGGTAGCATCATATGTTTAGCTATTTCACAACGAACAATCATCAGTGACTTACTTATCCGTGGGTAATTACATGCTACTAACTTTTTATTATCAAGGCCTCTCTCCACTACTCCATTCTCAAGATTATCTATCATTTATCAGGTTTGCCAGTATGATAGAATGAACATTAGAACAAAGGAAACAGTAGTCACCAAGGAAGAGTCTTGGCAGTATCAGTGATGGTGAGGATGCTGCCACGATGACCACTGCACCATGGTTTGCCAGACCATCCACAGTCTCTGGGTGGCACTGATGGCATTGTTTATAACAGTGAGCTCCTCCCTGATGGGAGAGTTCCACGGATGTTCTTGGGGAGGAGGGCCACACAGTTGGTGGTTCAGGTGTTGTTGCAGATAGTCTTGAGAGAATGCTTATGTCTCATGGTTCACTCTCCTTGCACACATGAGGGAATCGGCAGAAAGAGCAGTGATAAGGACTTTTGTGACTTCACCTTTAAGTGAACCCCAATCTTCTTGAAGGTAGTGATGACACCAGGGGCCCCCATACCAACATCACCCCGTTGGAGGTTGGTGGGATCTCTCTCCTGGAAGATGGAAATGGGCTTCCCATTGATGATGAGTGTCCCATTCTTATCCTTAAAGATTCCATTGAACTTGACATGGTGGAATCATCTTGGAACATGAGGACCATGTAGTTGAAAACAGTGAAGGGGTCATTGGTGGCAGCAGTGTTCATTTTACCAGTGTGGAAAGGAGTCCCGTAACCAGACGCCTAATACTGCCTAATCCATTTACTTCAGCCTTTACAATGGTGTTACATGAATGTGGCTGGCACTGCACAGAAAGTTGCAATTGTCTGTCCAGTGGAGAGGAGCAGAAAGTGCAGTGGGGAGTTAGAGTCCCAATTTATAGAAAGGGGTTGAGGCCTAAGAAACATTTTACATTTAGTATGCGTAGGACACAACTAACGTGTTCCATGAAATTATTCATGAGGGTGACATCTTTGGCACGTAATGGATGCTAAGGAAACTTGCCTAGAAGGGCAGGAGTAGGGTTGGGCTTGTGACTGAAGCATGGGATTACAGTGTTATCACCTGGGAAGACTGGTATGGTCAAGGGCCTATGGTTCACTTTAGGATAGACCTGTGGAAACCCTGAGAGCACCAGCCAGAACCAGGTCACCATCCAACCCTTCTGTCGTACAACCCTTCCGTCTTCCTGGTCCCATTACTCCCCAAAGCTGCCCACCACCAACCAAAATGCCCTGACTTAACATCAGGGGGCTTTCTTTGCTGCATCCCTCCTGCACTTTATGCCTTGGGAATGTAGCTGTCAGCCTTGATCCTCCCTGGTCATCACCTGGCTGAGAACAAATATGTTTCAATAGCAACCTAATTATTATGTGGACAAGTCAAGAGATATTCTTGAGAATTTAAAGGGGCATAAATGATGGAGGTGGTGGTTTCCTCCATGGGCTTTCTCACAAGCTGGAGATAATGAAGTTCTACAGATTACACCTCCTCATATATTTGACGAGGAAGTAAAGACTTGCTAATGTCTAGCATTTACCATTATCGCTTTGAATTCACATACTATCCTTTTGCTTTAAGTTTAAAACACTCAGTAGGACATTTTCTCAGTTTTGAAACCAGACTCTTAACTCTCAAGGAATTTTGTTAGGTTGCAATAAGATTTGTACTTTGCATTCTAAGTTGAATGAGAAGTGGTGCAGAAAGAGAACATGTTCACATCTAGTCATTAAAAAAAATAATCTTGGGCATAATCCTTCTAAACAGGCATCCCAGTACAACATTTAAATGCCACCCAAAGCTTAGATAAAACAAAATATGATTTTGATCAAGCATAATTAATTAGCAAAATGTCAGTCTGTGTTATTTTCAAATGAGATAGGAAATGCATAATGACTGGTAAATTGTCTTTCATTAGAAAACCACAGAATAAAACTTTAAGCTTTTTCTAAGTATTTATTTCTGAATTTACATAGTTTTGATGTATTTACCAACCATGCTTATGCTTCCTGAGTTATTAAATAGATAAGCACCTTCACAGAATGAACCAAACTATAAACCAATTAAACTTTACTAAGGGGCAGAATTCCCTGCATTTTTCTTTTCTTTTTTTTTTTTTTGAGACGGAGTCTCGCTCTGCCGCCCAGGCTGGAGTGCAGTGGTCGGATCTCAGCTCACTGCAAGCTCTGCCTCCTGGGTTTACGCCATTCTCCTGCCTCAGCCTCCCGAGTAGCTGGGACTACAGGCGCCCGCCACCTCGCCCGGCTAGTTTTTTGTATTTTTTTAGTAGAGACGGGGTTTCACCGTGTTAGCCAGGATGGTCTCGATCTCCTGACCTTGTGATCCGCCCGCCTCGGCCTCCCGAAGTGCTGGGATTACAGGCTTGAGCCACCGCGCCCGGCCTTCCCTGCATTTTTCTATCTTTTTGAGTTTCATAGCTGTGTGGCTATCCCACTGTCCCCATCCTATCAGCCTTCATTTATTGAGGATTTTGCCACCTAACTCACAGAAGGCCTGGCTTCCAGAACTCCTGGCAGAATTACAGATAGCATTAACATTCTGGTGAAGAATCCATCCAGACTTCAACTTGATTTCCTTAACGTTTCACTTTTGCTTCTATTGTACATGAGCTATCCATCCTTAACTTCATTCTCACCAAGAACAACTTCATTTCTGAAGTTGCAAACGTCAATATGAAAATAATCTGTGACCACAGCCTTTAAGTTCTCCAGCTTTCACCCACCATGCCCAGCAAGTCCTTTGGTCCCCCAAGCTCCCATTCTCTTCATTGCTTCCCTTCCTTCTATTCCATCCCTGGCTAGAAACGAGGGGGCATCTCTTGAACTGTTCTCCTGCCTGGGCCTTCATTTCCACCAGTGCTATCAGCCTGCCGTGTTCTGACGGTGGTTAATGTAAAATTGACCTTTTCTGTCCCTTGAAGCAGGTACTGAATGTTGTTGGAGGAAACCACAGGTCATTGTCACCACATACTTTTGGTCTCCAGTCTCAGTGAGATTCTCAAAGCTATCCTTTGGTGATTCTCCAAGGAACAGCCTCTTGCTTTCTTCCCAGGGATTCTTCCCTCTTCCTTAAACCCCAACCTCCTTGCTGACATTTTCCTTCCTCTCAGCAGATGACACTGCCTCATGCTTCATTCACAGTGAAAGGCCAGAAGCTTTCAGGCACAAATATCGCCACTCCTATTCCTCAGGGTTTCTGCTTTTCCCGTGAGGCACTTGGTGGACACATATACTGAGATCTCAGCTAGACAGAAGGAATTTGTGTTAAACTGAAGCAGAGTCAGGGTCATTATCTCAGGATGTCGGAAAACATCTTTTTGCAGCTATCTTTGTGCTGTTTCATAGCAACTAGCTTTCCAGCTCACAGATAATGAAAATCAGGACTGGGTAAGAGAGCGGGTTATTTAATCCATAGGGATTTGTTGAGCACACATTATGGAAATAGCTCTTAGGTCCCATGGACCCAGTGATATCAACAGCGTCTCATTCATGTTTCATAGATGCTCGCCAAATGAGCGAATTAGAAAAATGAATGAACAAATGTGGTAAACAATCCCTGAAGTGAAGTAATGAATGAAAAATTAAGTGCAAGTCGATCATCCCTTATCTAAAATGCTTGTGACTGTGTTTCAGGTTTCCAGATATTTTCAGACTTTGAGTATTTGCATATACCTAATATCTTGGAGATGGGACCTACATCTAAACACAAAATTTATTTACATTTCATATATACCTTATATGCATAGCCTGAAGGTAATTTTATATGATATGTTTAATACTTTGTGCATAAAACAAAGTTTGTGCTAAGTACTTGTGTGTGGAACTTTCCACTTGTGGTGTCAAGTCAGTGCCCAAGAACATTCAGATTTTGGAGTGTTTCAGATTTTGGGTTTTCAGATTAGGCATGCACAACCTGTATAAGAAGTGTAAGAAATTTTTCTGCACAGAAGAAGCATATACTCTAATTTAGAAATACCTTAATATGACATTATGTAATAAAGTTTTGAAATGTGTGGAATTAAAAATTAGAGACAAGGTAATGTATAAGAAGGTGCTAATTATATAGTCCAGGCAGGGTAATTCAGGCAGAAAAGTTCTTTTTCTTTTTTTTTTAACACAGAAGAGATCACATTATTCAGCACTGCATGTTCTAGGTTCACAATATATCTCAGGAAAGAGAAAGAATAAATACTTCATGTTGCTAGAGAAAGGGGATGTTGGACCATGAGATTTAAGGCAATATAGAAAGAAAAAGGGAATTTCTTCTAGGGAGTATAGCTCAAGGAAAACCATAAAAAAGGAATGTGAAAATTGTGGGCAGCGAAAATTGTATCTGGGGAATGACAAGATCAGTTTACCTTGTCCATTAAATTTGATAGAACGCGTGTGTGCATGTGTGTGCGTGTGTGCGCGCGTGTGCGTGTGTGTGCGTGTATGTGCGCGTGCATGTGTGTGCGTGTGTGTACGTGCGTGTGTGTATGTGCGTGTGCGTGCGTGTGCGTGTGTGTATGTATGTGCGTGTGTGTGCGTGTATGTATGTGCGTGTGTGTGCGCGTGCGCGCACGCACGTGTGTATGTGCGTGTGTGTATGTGTATGTGTGTGCACGTGTGTGTGTGCGTGTGTGTGTGTGCATGTGTGTATGTGCATGTTTGTGTGTGTGTGTATTACAGAAATTTCAACTTAGGGACTAGTTTATTAGAAATTTAGTAATACTATTGGTACCCACCTTAGAGCACAGTTATGATGGTGCACTCAGATTGGAAGAAAAACACTTTTGCTTATGATTATATCCTAGGAGCTTGCAAGAATAAGTCATTTATTCTTGTTCAATAGTTGGTAAAGAGTTGATGTCCCTAATAATTACACAGAAAACTTGCAGAGCCTCTTTCCGATGCGAGCTAATGCCCTAAAAGCTTTGGGACATATAAATATTTACAAGAAAATCTCAGGGTGGGCCAAGGAAGGCATGCATAAGCAGTTTGTAATACATAAAAACTCAGTTTATAAATATTTCATGTTAATATGTGGTCACCACCAGGGGGCGAATTCCTTTCCACTTGCAAAATAGCTGCCGGAGGAAAGGAAAACTGTTTCCACCAGAGCTGGTGGAGGAAAATAAAATCCCTTATCTGCTTTACAGAGTCACAGAAGATAGTGAAGTTCTCCTCTTTTGCCAGGGGGGTAGGTTTATATAAGTTTCTAACATTAATTGCATTTCCCCCATAAAAATGCCATAAATAATGGTTAGGTATGCAGGATGATTCCAAAAGCAAAAAATTNGCAAAAAATTAAAATATATTTTTAATAATTTAAAAAAGCCACATATACACACATATGTGAATGTATTTATATGAATATAGATAATTATGTATAATATAAAATTATTTATAATTTTATGGAAAATTTTATTTGCCTAAGCACAAACTTTCAGAACTCAATCCATTTATACGAGGATGCCTATTGTTTCAAGGCATTAAATAAATGCCAAATGAACGGGGGTATGTAGTCACCCTTAAATATTTTCCTGGCTTCTTAAGTGTAGAATTACTTATTAAAGAAACAATAAAGAATTACCAATACATTTCAAGATAACCTATTTTTTCCTTTTATGAAAGAATAAATGTTTAGCTTTTTTTTTTTGCAGCTTGATAAAAGAGACTAGCCTCCTTGCCTTCATCCCCATCCCCAAGCACTTGATCGCCATTGTCTGAGAATAAATTATAAATGTTCCAGCTAAAGTTAAAAGTGAGCTGTGCTGTCCTTATCAAACGGCTTCAGGCTCTTCCAATACTCTCCGTACTGCAAACACAAAGGGACGTTCATTATATGTCAATTTTCTCAGCCTAATTTGCTCCCAAAGCTATCACAGGTAGAAATTACTGTTATTAGTATCATCTTCAAATAGGAAAGACACATGGTATTAGCAAGGTCCTTTACCTGTTTTGTAGCAGTGCTTTGACATTACTGCTCGGTGTGACCAATGTCTGTGGCCCTCCCTTCCCATGGAGACCCTGACTTTTGTAGACTTCAAAATCAGTTTGGTGCCTGCTACTCCCTCCACTTAGAGCCAGTTGGGTTATAAGCCACTAATGAGTATTTTGTTCCTTCTTAAGCAAACAGAAGAAACATAGTTCTCATGTATCTGCTATAGACTGAATTTTATCTCCCTAAATTCATATGTCAAAGCTCTAACTCCCAGTGCATTTGGAGATGGGGCCTTTGGGTGATCGATTTAGATGAGGTCATAAAAGTGGGCCTCCTGATGGATTATGTCCTTATGAGAAGAGGAAGCGTCCCCAGAGCTTGCTCTCTGCCATGTGAGGACACAGCAAGAAGTGAACCGTCTGCCACCAGGCAGGGAGCTTTCACCAGAACCTGACCATGCTGGCTCTGGGATCTCAGACTTCCGGCCTCCAGAACCATGAGGAATAAATGTCTGTTGTTAAGTCACCTACTCTATGGCATTTGGTTATGGCAGCCCAAGCTAAGACAATAATATCTATAATATTTCAGGTCAACTTTTTTCCTTCAGTATATGTTTAGTAGGAAGCATTAAACACATGAAACCCTATTCGTGTAAAGAGTACTACTTCACTATGAAGAGTGACTCATCATCCAGTCTGGAGCTCTCAATCAGGCATGATCAAATTGGCTGCAGGCAGAACCTCCAACGGGTCAAGGGGCAGCCTGAAATTGTGTCAGTGTTGTATAAAAGTGCATTTTTACAGGGAGGCAACCAGAGCTTCCTCAGATTTTCTGGTTAGTGTCCCTGTGAAGTTTAATAGCCACTTATTTAGATCTGTTTCTCTTCTGATTTTTTGTTTTTCTCATTGAGTTGACATCTGATAAAGAGTATCAACTCTAAGATTATAAACATTGGGGCTGAAAGCTTGTTTTCTTTGCCACTTAATAGCTGTGTAATAAGGGTAAGTTTATTTCTTTCTTTATCATGCAATTTCTTCACACATTGTATTAGGCTGTTCTTGCATTGCTATAAAGAAATACCTGAGACTGGGTAATTTATAAAGAAAAGAGGTTTAATTGGCTCATGGTTCGCAGGCTGTACAGATAGTATAGAGCTGGCATCTGCTTCTGATTAGGCCTCAGGGAGCTTGTACTCATGGCAGAAGGTGAAGGGGGAGCAGGCATGTCACATGGCGAGAGCAAGAGCAAGAGAAAGGTGGGGGAGGTGCCACACACCTTTAAACAACCAGATCTCATGTGAACTCACTTATCACCAAGGGGATGGCCTAAGCCATTCATGAGGGAGGCACCCCCATGATCCAAAGACTTCCCACCAGGCCCCACCTCCAACATGAGGGACTACATTTCAACATGAGACTTGAGCAGGGACAAACATCCAAACTATATCACTTGTGAAAGGGATTGTTAACTAATACCAACGAACAGGGCCAGTGCAATGTTCAATGAGCTATAACAGGGGTTCTAAAATTTGAGAGTACATCAGAATCACCTGGAGGGCTTGTTAAATCCCACACTATTTGCTCCCACCTCCAGAATTTCTGACTCAGTGGGTGGAGGACGGAGCCTGAGGATTGGCATGTCTGACCAGTTCCCTGACGATGCTCAGTGAGTCCATGAGCAATGCTGCTGGTCTAAAGACCGCACTTTCAGAACCACAGCTTTCCTTCTGAAACACTCGTGGAAACCTGGCCCTCGTGATTTATTTGTCTGTTTCTGTGCCTAATACCTGGGTAAATCCTTCTGTTGCTCTGCAGTGCAACCCTTCATTTCAGTATCCAACATCTGGAGTTCCAGCTCAGACCTTCTGAGCCGGCAAGACTGCTGGGTTCAGTCTGACCTCACTAGTAAAGAACAGAATGGGTTTTCAATGTCTGGTAGAAATACACTGCATGGCACATATGTAATTCTAAATTTTCTAGTAGCCACGTTAAAAAAAAGAAGAGTAAAATGAATTTTAGTTACAGATTTTATTTAACCTAATATATCATCAGTAATAGGATATTCTTATATTAACATATTATTGATATGGGCATTATTAATAAAATATTTTCTTTTTTTGAACGAAGTCTTAGAAATCTGGTATATCCTGGTATGTATTTTACCTTTCTAGCACTTCTTCATTCAGACTAACCCCATTTCAGGTGATTAAGAGCCATATGTGGTTCATGGCTAGCAGGCTGGGTGGCACAGTTTTCAAGTATTTGTAAGTGGGAGAAAACTGCCATGTATTCTCAGAGTAAAAAACTCCCCAGAGAGCACTGGGTTCTTTATGTTATATACTCTTCTGTCGCCAGAGTAGCATAACCTCTCCAAAGGCTTGTTCTTGCGTGAGAAAACTGAAGGCCTGGGCCCGGGATATTTTCATAGGAAGTTGCACATTTCACCAGGCAAAGAAAACACCCTTAGATTTCTGTTATAATGCACCTCAAATAGTCACATTGCCAAAATAAGGCTTTTCTGCTTTGAAATTGAACTCACAACATACCCATTGATTCTGATATTTCAGTCAGGCCTAGGAGTAGTGAATTCACTGCTTTTTTCTTCCTGGGAGAAATTCTGGGAGACCATTTTGAACAGAAATCTCCCGGCAAATTGCCACGTAGGTAAATTAGAGTTACTGTCTTCAAATTCAGCTTCCCCAGACAGTGATCGCCAGTGCTTACACCCAGGAAGGTAGAACCTACCCACCCTAGAGAATTTTCACAGCAGATGTGGTTGAGTACTTCGTAATGAAAATGCTCAGTCTAAATTTACGTTTTCTTTTAGACAACACTGTAACTTATTTTGCCATTTTTTTCATTTCTGTGAAAGCAGTTCTTCACCAGTAATACATTACCTTTGTAAATATTTCAAGCTGAAAATCATTTAAATTTTGTTTCTACAGAAAAGTGTTTGTGATTCATAAAAGAATAGTTGTATTTTCTAAGCTTTCCAGTATTACTGAAATCCATTTTGAAAATGTGACTATATTTCATAGGCAGAATGTCAGATATTTTGGATTTGCTATGGAATTGCTAAAGTTGTACCATTAGTCAAGAATAAGGTGCCTTTACCTTTTCTACCTGAACCTCTAACCACATCTAGGCATGTTTCAGGCACATAGTTTACCAGGGAAAATAATATTATTATCCTATTGAACCATATAAGACTACTGTTTTGTAGGCCAAAACTGTTGAACCATGACAATTTCATGTATATAATCATAACTAGAGAGGACGGCATTTTCTTTTCTGTTCATTTCACGTGCCATTTAAAATTGAGTGGTAAGAAAAAAATGTAAAAGCTACGAATTTCAAATTTGCACTATTTCTAGTGGAAAAGAAATAGAGCAAAATGCTTTAGAGCTGTGATTCTCCGTCTTGGCGGTGCATTAAAATCACCTGTGTGACAAATACACTCTAAGGTGACCCCAATGAGTCATGCCCAGTGGAATATGGAAAAGGCATTGAGATGTCACTTGCTTAGTTAGGTTACATTTTATGGTGAAGGTGACGTGAATCACTTCTATGATTACACTGTGTTGTATGAGACTCCATCTTAAGGGAACTGTGGGCAGCTTCTAGGAGTAAAGAGTGCTGATGGCAATTAAGGAAATGGAGACCTTAGTCCCTGAGGGAGCTTAAAAAAAGATCATTTCGCTATGAAGTCTCTGAGGAGAACGCAGCCCTGGCTGACAATTGAATCACAGCCTTGTGCAGAGGATTCTCTTAGGCTGTGCTCAGATTCCTAGCCTACAAAACTACTGGATGGTAGAGCTGCCATTATTTTAATCCATTAAGTTTGTGGTAATTCGTTTTGCAGCAACAGATTTCTGATACAGCTGGGGAGCTTTAACAAATCGGGATATACTAGACCAATGGCATCAGAATCTCTGGGGCTAGGACCTAGGCATCATTGTTTATATAGTTCCCCGGTGATTCTGATGCACAGGCAGAGTGGAGAACCACTGCTGGGAAGTCAGAGTGGTTTGAATTTTGGCTTCATTCACCATTTCCCAGCTAGATGACCCTACACAAGTGACTGACAGTCGTCTTTCTTTGCCTCTGTTTCCTCACTTGTAAATGTAGACAGTGATATGACTTTCTGAGGCTCTGTGAGGATGAAATGAGATCACGTTTCTTAAATATTCAGTAGGGTCTAGGATACAAGAAACCTTCAATAAAATGTAACTCATAGATGCTAAGAACAGCCCCTTGTTAAGTAATGTAATTTAACCCTCTATTAGTCAGCTTGGATTCTATACAAAATACCACAGGCAGGTGGCTTAAGAAAACAACAGGAATTTATTTCCTCACAGTTCTGGAGGCTGGAAGTCCAAGGTCAAGGTGCTGGCAGAGTGGGTTTCTGGGGAGGCTGGTCTTCCTGGCTTGCAGCTGGTGCTTCTTGCTGTGCTCTCACATGGCCTTTTCTCTGCGCACACCCCTTGTGTCTCTTCCTCTTCTTGTAAGGACACCAGTCTGATAGGATCAGGGCCTCAATCTTATGACATCATTTAACCTTAATTATCTCCCTAAAGGCCCTATCTCCAAATGTTGTACATTGGGAGTTAGGGATTTAACGTATGAATTCTTGAGGGCCACAATTCAGTCCATAAGAGACCCATATCCAATGAATAACATAATATTTCAGGAGGACATTTTACAGCAATGGCACTGATGTTCCCGTGAGGTACAGAACATCTTCTGTAGCAGAAAATCTATGATACCAGAAGGTGAATTCACTGCAAATAGGCCAAAGTTTCATAGGAAGTAGTGGAGAAAATATTTTACCGGAATTTTATTCTGAAAAGTGAAGCTAAAACATGTAAAAATAAGTTGATTTCTATTTTTAAACACAATTAAAACTAGAACTATATGCTAATTTTTAGAATAATAAAGAAGGAATCAAGTGTTGATTTTTTAAGGTGTAAATATTCTAACAAAGTAGTATGATAATGAATATAATTTTCTTCACTTCTAATTTGACTTTCAAACACAATCATAATGAAGATCATTTTTGCGAAACTTATTCAGCTCTCTCCCAGGCCTCCCTAAGTTTTTGCATGTAAATGGCTAAGGATGTACCTCTTGTGCCACTACTTCTTGTCCATTTTCCATGGTTAACAGTACCAACTCACCTGACCCTCATTTGTCAGAGTCTATGATTCTAACAAAGTTCTCAACACATTTTCATGAACTTGATGAAAGTCTGCATTTTTCCAGATACTTAAAATTTCAATTTGCAATGACTTGGCCTTGTACTTCCAGATATTTACAATATCTGAACATCTGCAAGAGGCTAATCTACAAATGTGTAATGCAAGAAAGACTATTTGAGTAGGGAATAATATTGTAAGTGGTAGATTCATTAGTGAATCACTTCATGATTGTTTCCATACCATGAAAGATGAGCTCTGACTGTTCTTATTTTGATCTAGCCTGAATAACCTAAACTTGAGGAAATTTACTGCTGGGAGTGAGTGGAGGTGGGTCTGAGCTCTGAGCAAGGGAAAAGGCTTCTCTGAAGTGGGGTGGAGTCATGCTGTGTGAGGTTGGAAAGAAGAACTGCTCTCCAGGGGACACTGGTCTGAGAATCAAGAGCACAGGAGTTGGTGTGCCACATAGGGAACTCCGTTGAGAGTTTAATAGTGGAATGATTTTTCCTTAGGCAATGGGTATGTCAGGTTTGGTGAGTGTTAGTAATTCCTTTCCTTCACACATTTTTGTGTATTCTAAGTAAGGTTTCTGCATGGTCTACATTTGGGGAAGTGCAGTGTTTTAAAGAATGGACAGCACTGAAAGACTGCAAAAGACACTCAAGAGAGAAATCACTAGGCAAAAGCCATCCCCAGGGAAAGTGGGAGGAAGCTGGATATCTCACTATCAATTTTATTTGAAGGGCAGGATAGCTGGCATCTGAGCTGCTGATTGACTGTACTTTTTAAACTAAACATATTCTGGAATATTCTTCTTCAGTGGTGTTTTAGAATCCAAAAGACATTTTACCAAAAGCAGTAGAGGTGGTCCTGAAAAATTTTATGCAGATTAACATTTCATAAACCAAATCACAGATGTCAATTTCANTCTAGTAGCCACGTTAAAAAAAAGAAGAGTAAAATGAATTTTAGTTACAGATTTTATTTAACCTAATATATCATCAGTAATAGGATATTCTTATATTAACATATTATTGATATGGGCATTATTAATAAAATATTTTTCTTTTTTTGAACGAAGTCTTAGAAATCTGGTATATCCTGGTATGTATTTTACCTTTCTAGCACTTCTTCATTCAGACTAACCCCATTTCAGGTGATTAAGAGCCATATGTGGTTCATGGCTAGCAGGCTGGGTGGCACAGTTTTCAAGTATTTGTAAGTGGGAGAAAACTGCCATGTATTCTCAGAGTAAAAAACTCCCCAGAGAGCACTGGGTTCTTTATGTTATATACTCTTCTGTCGCCAGAGTAGCATAACCTCTCCAAAGGCTTGTTCTTGCGTGAGAAAACTGAAGGCCTGGGCCCGGGATATTTTCATAGGAAGTTGCACATTTCACCAGGCAAAGAAAACACCCTTAGATTTCTGTTATAATGCACCTCAAATAGTCACATTGCCAAAATAAGGCTTTTCTGCTTTGAAATTGAACTCACAACATACCCATTGATTCTGATATTTCAGTCAGGCCTAGGAGTAGTGAATTCACTGCTTTTTTCTTCCTGGGAGAAATTCTGGGAGACCATTTTGAACAGAAATCTCCCGGCAAATTGCCACGTAGGTAAATTAGAGTTACTGTCTTCAAATTCAGCTTCCCCCAGACAGTGATCGCCAGTGCTTACACCCAGGAAGGTAGAACCTACCCACCCTAGAGAATTTTCACAGCAGATGTGGTTGAGTACTTCGTAATGAAAATGCTCAGTCTAAATTTACGTTTTCTTTTTAGACAACACTGTAACTTATTTTTGCCATTTTTTTCATTTCTGTGAAAGCAGTTCTTCACCAGTAATACATTACCTTTGTAAATATTTCAAGCTGAAAATCATTTAAATTTTGTTTCTACAGAAAAGTGTTTGTGATTCATAAAAGAATAGTTGTATTTTCTAAGCTTTCCAGTATTACTGAAATCCATTTTGAAAATGTGACTATATTTCATAGGCAGAATGTCAGATATTTTGGATTTGCTATGGAATTGCTAAAGTTGTACCATTAGTCAAGAATAAGGTGCCTTTACCTTTTTCTACCTGAACCTCTAACCACATCTAGGCATGTTTCAGGCACATAGTTTACCAGGGAAAAATAATATTATTATCCTATTGAACCATATAAGACTACTGTTTTTGTAGGCCAAAAACTGTTGAACCATGACAATTTCATGTATATAATCATAACTAGAGAGGACGGCATTTTTCTTTTCTGTTCATTTCACGTGCCATTTAAAATTGAGTGGTAAGAAAAAAATGTAAAAGCTACGAATTTCAAATTTGCACTATTTCTAGTGGAAAAGAAATAGAGCAAAATGCTTTAGAGCTGTGATTCTCCGTCTTGGCGGTGCATTAAAATCACCTGTGTGACAAATACACTCTAAGGTGACCCCCAATGAGTCATGCCCAGTGGAATATGGAAAAGGCATTGAGATGTCACTTGCTTAGTTAGGTTACATTTTATGGTGAAGGTGACGTGAATCACTTCTATGATTACACTGTGTTGTATGAGACTCCATCTTAAGGGAACTGTGGGCAGCTTCTAGGAGTAAAGAGTGCTGATGGCAATTAAGGAAATGGAGACCTTAGTCCCTGAGGGAGCTTAAAAAAAGATCATTTCGCTATGAAGTCTCTGAGGAGAACGCAGCCCTGGCTGACAATTGAATCACAGCCTTGTGCAGAGGATTCTCTTAGGCTGTGCTCAGATTCCTAGCCTACAAAAACTACTGGATGGTAGAGCTGCCATTATTTTAATCCATTAAGTTTGTGGTAATTCGTTTTGCAGCAACAGATTTCTGATACAGCTGGGGAGCTTTAACAAATCGGGATATACTAGACCAATGGCATCAGAATCTCTGGGGCTAGGACCTAGGCATCATTGTTTATATAGTTCCCCGGTGATTCTGATGCACAGGCAGAGTGGAGAACCACTGCTGGGAAGTCAGAGTGGTTTGAATTTTGGCTTCATTCACCATTTCCCAGCTAGATGACCCTACACAAGTGACTGACAGTCGTCTTTCTTTGCCTCTGTTTCCTCACTTGTAAATGTAGACAGTGATATGACTTTCTGAGGCTCTGTGAGGATGAAATGAGATCACGTTTCTTAAATATTCAGTAGGGTCTAGGATACAAGAAACCTTCAATAAAATGTAACTCATAGATGCTAAGAACAGCCCCCTTGTTAAGTAATGTAATTTAACCCTCTATTAGTCAGCTTGGATTCTATACAAAATACCACAGGCAGGTGGCTTAAGAAAACAACAGGAATTTATTTCCTCACAGTTCTGGAGGCTGGAAGTCCAAGGTCAAGGTGCTGGCAGAGTGGGTTTCTGGGGAGGCTGGTCTTCCTGGCTTGCAGCTGGTGCTTCTTGCTGTGCTCTCACATGGCCTTTTCTCTGCGCACACCCCTTGTGTCTCTTCCTCTTCTTGTAAGGACACCAGTCTGATAGGATCAGGGCCTCAATCTTATGACATCATTTAACCTTAATTATCTCCCTAAAGGCCCTATCTCCAAATGTTGTACATTGGGAGTTAGGGATTTAACGTATGAATTCTTGAGGGCCACAATTCAGTCCATAAGAGACCCATATCCAATGAATAACATAATATTTCAGGAGGACATTTTACAGCAATGGCACTGATGTTCCCGTGAGGTACAGAACATCTTCTGTAGCAGAAAATCTATGATACCAGAAGGTGAATTCACTGCAAATAGGCCAAAGTTTCATAGGAAGTAGTGGAGAAAATATTTTACCGGAATTTTATTCTGAAAAGTGAAGCTAAAACATGTAAAATAAGTTGATTTCTATTTTAAACACAATTAAAACTAGAACTATATGCTAATTTTAGAATAATAAAGAAGGAATCAAGTGTTGATTTTTTAAGGTGTAAATATTCTAACAAAGTAGTATGATAATGAATATAATTTTCTTCACTTCTAATTTGACTTTCAAACACAATCATAATGAAGATCATTTTGCGAAACTTATTCAGCTCTCTCCCAGGCCTCCCTAAGTTTTGCATGTAAATGGCTAAGGATGTACCTCTTGTGCCACTACTTCTTGTCCATTTTCCATGGTTAACAGTACCAACTCACCTGACCCTCATTTGTCAGAGTCTATGATTCTAACAAAGTTCTCAACACATTTTCATGAACTTGATGAAAGTCTGCATTTTCCAGATACTTAAAATTTCAATTTGCAATGACTTGGCCTTGTACTTCCAGATATTTACAATATCTGAACATCTGCAAGAGGCTAATCTACAAATGTGTAATGCAAGAAAGACTATTTGAGTAGGGAATAATATTGTAAGTGGTAGATTCATTAGTGAATCACTTCATGATTGTTTCCATACCATGAAAGATGAGCTCTGACTGTTCTTATTTTGATCTAGCCTGAATAACCTAAACTTGAGGAAATTTACTGCTGGGAGTGAGTGGAGGTGGGTCTGAGCTCTGAGCAAGGGAAAAGGCTTCTCTGAAGTGGGGTGGAGTCATGCTGTGTGAGGTTGGAAAGAAGAACTGCTCTCCAGGGGACACTGGTCTGAGAATCAAGAGCACAGGAGTTGGTGTGCCACATAGGGAACTCCGTTGAGAGTTTAATAGTGGAATGATTTTCCTTAGGCAATGGGTATGTCAGGTTTGGTGAGTGTTAGTAATTCCTTTCCTTCACACATTTTGTGTATTCTAAGTAAGGTTTCTGCATGGTCTACATTTGGGGAAGTGCAGTGTTTTAAAGAATGGACAGCACTGAAAGACTGCAAAAGACACTCAAGAGAGAAATCACTAGGCAAAAGCCATCCCCAGGGAAAGTGGGAGGAAGCTGGATATCTCACTATCAATTTTATTTGAAGGGCAGGATAGCTGGCATCTGAGCTGCTGATTGACTGTACTTTTAAACTAAACATATTCTGGAATATTCTTCTTCAGTGGTGTTTTAGAATCCAAAAGACATTTTACCAAAAGCAGTAGAGGTGGTCCTGAAAAATTTTATGCAGATTAACATTTCATAAACCAAATCACAGATGTCAATTTCATGCATGAGGATTGCAGTGTTATTTTATCTTAATGTTTTTCTGCTCTTTCTTTGCTGAATAAATCTTTTTAGCTAAGTGGCATCAAACTATTTTAGTTATAAACAAACATTTTAATCCACCCAAAGTGATGTTATTTAAAATAACCCTTTCATAATCTTTTGGTAAAGCCAAGAAATCTTTATAATAGGAATGAAACCCTTTATTTTATCTATTTTGTAATTTGGATGCCAAAATATCAGGTTTGTATACATAATCACTTTGTTCAAAGGCCTTTAATGGACCTAAAGCTAAAAGTTAAGCTCCTTTGTCTAAATTTGACCTATTTATTAGGTTGGTGCAAAAGTAATTGCAGTTTTTGTCATTAAAAGTAACGACAATATATTAATATTAATATTATAAATAAAAATAGTGGGATTAATAACAACATAAATATTAATCCCACTACTTCCCTATAGATATCCCCATTCAACTATACCAGTGTTTTGATGTAACCAAGTTTGCTGTGCCCACTATTCTATTCCTTCAGCCAGTGCTATCCTCCCCCGTGTTCTCTGGAACACTTCCTATTCTTCCTTCTAGGTTCATTTTCATCTCAGCCCTTCCCCTCAAGATACTAATTGTAGCAACTTCCACTCCTGACTGGTGTTTCCCTCCTTTCATTTCACATGCAGCTATTGTGTGGCCCCCAGCTATGCCACTTTGAAGTGCTTTTAGGCAATTGGTGTTTATATCACTAATTAAGTTACTCACTCCACAAATATTTATGGAGACCCCCACTATGTACTAGGCACTGTGTCAGGGCTGAAGATAGAGTGTTAAACAAAATCATTTGCCCTTGTGGAATTTGTAGCCTAGTTGAGGAGATTATCCTTATGTAATATCAGCTCTCCTCCCTACACGCCTCCCATCTCACAAATATCTGTATGATAAAAATTTTTATAGATTCAATGAATCTATTGTAAATATTTCCCAAGGCACAGGGCTCTAGAAAAAAGTCTGATGAGGGATTCAGCCTTAGAGAGACAGTACATGTCCCCTCTGCTCCCAGATTCTGGTAAAGTGATATTTAAGCCAAGAATCAATGATTGGATTGGAGTTTGCTGAATCAGAGGGCTGGGAAAGCTATGGAAGGTAAAAAAGAATAGCATGGCCAAAGGCCCCAAGGCAGGCAGGAGCCACGCTGATTGCAGCATTAGGAAGAAGGTTGTAAACTCCTTGACAGCATAGACCATGCCTTAGATCTCTTTGTACCCCACTATGTCCTAATGGGAACATGATTACCATTAACATAGCAATGTTGGTAAATTACACAGCATTTCTTGATCTGAGAATTAGTATATAATTTTCTATTTTAGCTATTTTTTCGACCCTGGGAATAAGAAGACATGTGACAACTTTTCTAAACTCATCCTTTCATCTCTTGACCAGCCTCTGTTCAGTTTAAAGCATAGAGATAGAATTTCAAAAGAAACAACACCCAAAGTAATTAAATTATTGTGTGAAATCCTAACTATAGTATATAAATAGATTTTATTTAACAGCTATGAAAGAAAAGGTACAACATTGAAAATGGTTGCCAAGTAAGTTATTTCTATTTTTTATTCACTAAACGTTAACAGCATTGCTTTAGAAGGCAATGGGGAAAATATTTCTGTGGTTACTTTCATTACTCACAACAAAACACTTGACACTCAATTTTATTGCTAAAAATATGTCCTCTGGAGTGACAGCAGTATCTCTCCTCAGAGTCTATGGGAATGTTTCTGTTATTGTGGAGGGAACAGGGGATCTGAGGAAAGGTGGGATGCACCAGGGAGACTGGGTGGTCACAGAAAACACACACATGCACATACACAGAGAGAGAGAGAGAGAGAGAGAGAAGCCACAGCCACCAAAATAACCAGCATCATTTTGGAAGATCCATCCTCCCAATGGGGGATAGAATTCCCCATGGTGACCTGTGACCTGTTCCCTGAGACAGGGAAGGCTAGGCAGGTCCTGGGCAGGAAGGCAGGAGGACAGTATTTCACCTAGCTTTGAGTTGGGCACATGAGTTGAGAACTGGGGAAATTTGGGGAGTCACCATCATAGACACATAAACACCTGTACTCCAGCAGCCGGGCATCCCAGATCTCCTGTGCGGAAAGGCGCCAGGGCTCCTGGCTCTCCAGAGTGTACAGGCAGGCCCCCAGAGCCCTAGTTCATCCTGGTTTGTACCAGATGTTCTGCTGATAGTAATTATGCTAGTTATTAGAAAAGAGAATCCATGGCCAGACGCAGTGGCTCACGCCTGTAATCCCAGCACTTAGGGAGGCCAAGGTGGGTGAATCACAAGGTCAGGAGTTCGAGACCAGCCTGGCCAACATAGTGAAACCCCGTCTCTACTAAAAATACAAAAAAAAATTAGCCAGGCATGGTGGCGGGCACCTGTAGTCCCAGCTACTTGGGAGGCTGAGGCAGGAGAATCACTTGAACCCAGGAGGCGGAGGTTGCAATGAGCCGAGATCATGCCACTGCACTCCAGCCTGGGTAACAGAATGAGACACCATCTCAAAAAAAAAAAAAAAAAAAAAAAGAAAGGAAAGAGAAGAGAATTCACGTTTATTTGTGAATATTTCCCAAGGCCATCTACAGGAATAGGTAGCATTTAAGACAGAAAACCATGAGGTACTAAAGTAATGCTTACTGTCATAAGAGTTTATCTGTGTTTGGAAGAAATCACTTGGAGGCTTTTACATTGAGTTA
Organism: Rhinopithecus bieti; assembly: GCF_001698545.2. Classification (NCBI taxonomy): domain Eukaryota; kingdom Metazoa; phylum Chordata; class Mammalia; order Primates; family Cercopithecidae; genus Rhinopithecus; species Rhinopithecus bieti. The sequence goes on along the minus strand of NW_016815913.1, from coordinate 1,350,366 downwards.
GTGCAGAAAAATAAATCATGCCCAGCTTTACAATCAGAATTCTCACTTAGTCACCCATATTGCACTGGACTTCCTGACATCTTTCTTAAACCTTTTGATAACTGCTCTGCGCAGTTCAGTAAGAATCTTTCACTATCTCAAAGCAAGTCATCATTTTCTCATGCCAACGTCCGTGCAGTTTAATGCACGAAGTCTTTTTGATTTCTTTGTGCCTTCTCAGAAATAATTTCTAATTCAAGTGGAAAACTTTAAATGGGCCTCATAGATGATTTTACTCATGGAGAGGGATGCCTTTAATGGATCCAAGCAAGATCTTTCTCTCGAGGCCTGGGAGTTCTGAGAAGCTCAAGAAGGCATAAGGAGTCACAGCCCAGGGAGGGCAATAGTGAATGTGCTGTGAAGCCCTCCTTCCCTTTGCTCCTCTTTGATTCTTCCCCTGCGCTTAACCAATATATCCAGTGCATTAGCAAGTCCTGTTGATTCTATCTGTAAAAACACGTCTCACCTGTCTCCACTCTTCCACCTAAGTTTGGGCCACCATCATCTCTTGCCTGGACTGTTATATCAGCTTTTGTCTCTCTCTGGCCACTCTTGTCCACCTATAGCCTATTTTCCAGAGTAGCAAGCACTTAAATGCATGCTGGAATGTAATCCCTGACTTCATACCTGGGAGGATTTTTCATTTCATTTTGAATAAATTCCAAGGCCATAATTTACTATCGACATGCTCTGTTCCCTACCTTTCTCTTTAACTTTATTTTGTGTCCCTCTCCCCATTATCAGCAAGCTCTAGCCTCACTGGTCTTCTTTCCCTTCCTTGAATGTGCTAAACTCTTCCAGCACTTTGGCGCAGGCTGTTCGCTCTGCCTGGAACACTGTTCCCAATCTCTTTGCATGTCTGACTGCTTTCGTTTTTGAATCTTAGCTTAAATGTTTGCACCTGACAGAAGCCTGTCCTGACGCTGTCTTTAATACAACTCCAATCCACTTTACAGATTTAGTTTGTCTGTTCACATCTATTTTTGGTTTGCCTCCCCATTAGAATGTAAGTTCCATGAGGGCAGAGACATATTTATGTTGTTTACCTTTCTCTTTTTTTTTTTTTTTTTTTAGTTTTTTGAGGCAGGGCCACGCTGTGTTGCTCAGGGTGGAGTGCAGTGGTGTGATCACGGTTCACTACAACCTCTGCCTCCTGGGCTCAAGCGATCCTCCCACCTCAGCCTCCTGAGTAGCTGGGACTACAGGCACAGGTCACCACACCTGGATAATTTTTGTATTTCTTGTAGAGATGGAATTTCACCACGTTGCCCAGGCTAGTTTCAAACTCCTGGACTCAAGTGATCTGCCCACCTTGGCCTTCCAAAGTGCTGGGATTACAGGCATGAGTCACCGTGCCCAGCCTGTTATTTACCTTATATTTCTAGCACCTAGCACAGGGTCTCACATAATAGGCCTCTCATTAATGTTTGTTAAATGACTCTGTGACAAATGAAACAAATGATGCAGAATTCTTCACTGCTACAGGTTTTCCATATGTAAGCAGGACATCAGAGACTTACCTCTGAGAAACCCTGCAAGGACTTCCCTACCTCAAGGTATCTATCCCTTCACACCTATTAGGGTTCTGCTATCCCTTTTACATCACTGGGAATACTTCTCCATCAGCATTACTTCTTTTCTAAAGCATTGCTTCTGGAAGGTCACTGTTAGAAAGCAAAATAATCTCCAAAGAGTCATGATCTTACGGGAGTTCCGTTAGTTTCCTCTATTTATTTATGTATTAGTGCAGGTGAAGATAATTTGGTGAGTTAGCTAGCTCCTCCCCTTGGAAAGCCCAGGGCATGTAGGCCAAGAATGTACCTGCAGGACAGGGAAGATCCATGAGAGGGGGCAGAAGAACAGGACTTCAGGCCCAGGGTGGCATGAGACTTTGGCCCAGAGAGAGTTTGGTAAGGATTAAGATACTGACAAGGGAGCCCAAACTTCTCCGGATTCTAATTTTGCCTTTGAAACAGTCCTATTCACCAATCCACTCATCTGTGATCAGAATGTGACTAGGAAGTTCACCTTGACAGTTTGAATTGGCTTTAGCTTCAATCTGCCTCTGCAGAGAGGACTCCCAAGGCCAGGGAGCCCTGAGGCAACTTCTCCTGGGAAGATGAAGAACCAACACATACTCAGCCTTACCCTTAGCCTAACTGTCCTCCGCATTCCTCTCTCAATGACTGGCAAAGTCAAAGAAGATGGTGCAACGGGAATTTTCTCCTCAGTTTGTAGGTTTTGTGCATTGGATTGGAAAATGAGGTTTCAAAAGCAAGAGTCCTCATCAATTACTTTCTGGCTTCTTTTAAGTCTTCATTGGCCTCAGCCACTTTTGTCAGTGCTAACCTATTCTATTGCTAGATACACCTGCCCTCTTCTATTGCTTTTCATCTCAGGAATCCAAGAAGAAATAGTCTCATAAGGACCAAACTAAAGGAGTTAGAAGTGGAGAAGGGTAGGGGACTCAGGAAGGAAAAATCCCAACAAAGATTTGGCATGATGAGCTTGTGCACTTGTAACTAACTGAAGTTTTTATAGCCTGATTAGAATATGTTTACTCAAATATATTAATTTTGTAGAGGGCCAGGGTGAGCCTGGATGAAGAGTTAGATGTCAAGGACTTCAGGCTTTGGCAGTCTACTTGACGGGGGAACACTCCACTGCATACCTCAAGCATGAGGTCTCCCACCAGCAAAGCTGTTCATAAGTTCTCTCTGTAATGGGCACCAGCCCTAACATTTCAGGTGCACAGAGGATTCTACAGCTTTGACTTCATGTGTATTAAATCTGCAGTAGTGTCTTTAATGGGACACACTCTTGCTTACCATAGATGGGATGATACTGGGAGGATAGGAGTACCTGCAAGATAACCCTTAAGGCATCAGGTCTGGTACAGAGCCTGAGGGGATTCCCACTCTCTCATTTATGCCACTGGACCCTGCTGAAAACTGAAGAATGGGCTCCTGGGCTCATCCCAGGGATGCCATTTCTTGATTTTCTACTCTGTGAAAATGTATCCATTCGGTACTTGATTTTTGCCTTGCTAGGCCTGGAATAGCTGAAACCCTCCCTGGATCATGGGATCCCATGGGACTCAAGCAATGGCCAAGAAAGTGCAGCTGTGGTAGCCTAGCTGGAGTATGAATGTCCAGGTTTACAGAGATCTGACCGTACCTCAGCTGTGGTGTGGAGGTCTGCACCAGAAAGTATGTGGCCCATCTCTAGCACACGCACAAAAGTTCACAAAGTTCTGCCAAGGAAACCTAAAGAAACCTTGACCTTGCTTTGACTAGAATGTTACTCTAAGTATGCAGATGGTGATAAATGGAGTGCGGCGCCTTTAAGAAGTGTGTATAGGTGGCAACCTGGAACAAGGCGTATTCATGACTTAATGTCCTGAACTGCCCAGTCTCACCTGCTCCACTCCGTGCTGTGTTTGCTTGATGCTTCAAGTCACCATCTTCACTGCCCATCAGTGCCCTCATCTTGCCCTTTCACCCTAATGCCCCATCCTGTCTCTTCTGCATTTGAGCTGTTTCCTTCCTGAATATAATTTTGTCTTTTTTCTTGCCTCTGCATTCAAGATAGCTCTTGGCATAGCACTCAATCTAATTCTACCTTGTTTGCCAAATATTATCAATTCCCTTTTGGTAAATTATCTTTAAGCTAATTGTATATTTCATTACTTTATTTTCCATTTTACTTTTTAAGCAGGAAGAAGTGGTAACGGTTGCAGGGGTAGCTAAAAGTATAATTGATGTCATAAATTTTAGAATTAATGGAAAGAGCTATTCTTCCTTCTAATACAAGCTTATGAGGAAAGATTGAGAGGCTTAAAAAATTCCCTAAACCTACTCTCATGTAATTTTATTTTATTTTTTTTTAAGATGGAGTCTCACTCATTCTTGCCCAGGCTGGAGTGCAGTGATGCAATCTCGACTCACTGCAACCTCTGCCTCCCAGTTTCAATCAATTCTCATGCCTCAGGCTCCTGTGTAGCTGGGATTACAGGCACGAGCAGCCATGCCCGGCTTATTTTTGTATTTTTAGTAGAGATGTGGTTTCACCATGTTGGCCAGGCTGGTCTCAAACTGCTGACCTCAGGTGATTCGCCCACATTGGCCTCCCAAAGTGCTGGGATTACAGGCATGAGCCACAGCTCCCGGCCTACTCTCCTGTAACTTTGAAAAAGCCTATGCTCAAATTCTCATCTTTCCCTTCAGGATGACAGTGAACTCTGTCCCAGTGACAACTCAGGAGAATTGCTGGGGCATTGATATTACTGTGTAGAATGAGTCAGGCAGTAAATGAGGAACATTAATGTGTGGTGTTGAACCTAGGAAGCAACCTGGTTTTCAATAATTTGTATAAACTGTGCATAACACAGAAGAAGGAAAATCTGGGCAGAAAGGTCTGCCTATAAAAGGGCTTCTCAATACATAAACATAAGGTTGAAGCTAAGAAAATCTTTATAAAGTACTGGTCCTTGCCATGAAACCTACAGAAGAAGATTCAACTAAGAATCCATAATTACCATTAGAATGTGAAATATGCTAGACAGGCTTTATAAAGGCTGAAAAATTAAATGATTTCCAAAAAGTAGGACTTTCATATGTTAAGGTTAATGTGCAAGTCTTCATAGTAAAAAAAATATTTTTCATGTCCCCACTGAATGGCAAATATGAGGCTAAGCTCTGGGTACACAAATATGTATAAGACATAGTCTCTGCCTTCAATGAACTCACATTTCTGGGAAAAAGACAGACACATAAGCGAATGATGACAATATATAAGGTGAAGGGTGCTTTGGGAGGTGTAAGAAGGAAGGACAAAATCTAGTTGGAAATTAAAGGGGACTCTAAGGAGGACATGACAGTAAAGCTAAATTTTGGAGGATACATACAAGTTAATCATGTGTACAAAATTGATGAGAACTATTCCGAGCAAAGAGAACAGAGGCACAGAAGCACGAAAGAGAAATGCTTGAAGAAATGCAATAATTTGAAATGGAAAGAGCGCAGAGCACATGTGGGGCTGGTAGAAGGGGAGTAGAAGGTGAGGATGGAAAGGGTCCTAGTCATGAAGGACGTTGTTGTTCTCACAAAGGAGTCTAAATGTTATCCCTCAGATGATGGGATTCACCAGTCAGGGGAGTGATACTCCTGGACACATTTTGGAAACATCACTAAGAGGAGAATTGATCGAAAGAGAGCAAGACTAAAGGTATGGAAACTAGAAGAATATTGTAATAGTCAAGGTTAGAAATGATAGGGACCTGAACTAAGTAGTAGAAAAGAAAATATTAGGAAAGTTTTAAAGAAATGAACCAACAACTTGATCATTGATTAGACATAGGACATGAGAAAGAAGGAAGAGTCTAGAATGACATTTTCACCCACTTTATTCCTTGATGTAACTCTGCACACCCATTTCTTTCAATCCTTTATTAATTTGTCCAGTTAACATGTATTGAGGGTCTATTATGTGCCAGGTATCATACTAAATACTGAGGAGACAAATGTCACAGCAAACATTTAACGGGCACCTGCTTTATGTCATGCACTGTTCTAGACTCTGGGAAAATAGCAGTGGATGAAACAGACAAAACCATTGAAACAAGCAAAAAAGGGAGCGTCTGTGCTGTCTGCTGCTGTAACACAATACTGCAGACTGGGTTATTTACAAACAATACAAGTTTATTTGGCTTGTGATTCTGGAGGCTAAGCAGCCCAAGAGCATGGTGCTGACATCTGGTGAGGATTCTCACATGGCAAAAGGCATCACATGGTGAGAAAATATATTCCAGGAACAGAAAAAAATGCGGGCTGAACTCATTCTTTTATTAGGAGCCTGCTCCTGAGATAACTAACCCACTCTCCTAATAACAGCATTAAGAATCCATTGGTGAGGGTGGAGTCGTGATGGCCTAATCATTTCTTTCTTTTTTTTTTTTTTTGAGATGGAGTCTCACTCTGTCATGCAGGCTGGAGTGCAATGGCACGGTCTCGGCTCACTGCAACCTCTGTCTCCTGGGTTCAAGCGATTCTCCCGCCTCAGTCTCCCGAGTAGCTGGGACTACAGGTGTGTGCCACCACACCAGGCTAATTTTTGTATTTCCAGTAGAGACAGAGTTTCACTATGTTGGCCAGGCTGGTCTCAAATTCCTGACCTGATGATCTGCCCACCTCGGCCTCCCAAAGTGCTGGGATTACAGGTGTGGAGCCACTGCACTCGATCTCTAATCATTTCTTAAAAGCCTAATCATCTCTTAATACTATTACAAGAGCATTTGAGTTTCCAACACATGGAATTTGGAAGACACATTCAAACTATAGCAAGGAGGAACAAAAGTTTCCATTAACCAACTTGGCAGGCATCAGGGAAGACAGCTCTAAAGCAGCTACTTAGAAATACTAAACCATGGAAGTATTTTATAGGGTTAGGAGAAGAAATCAGTCTGAGAACAGGTAGCAGAAATTCTGACAACAGAAACTGGAGCAAACTTATGAGCATTCTAGTAGTCAAGTTCTGGAAAAACAGGATCACAGTGATATTGGTGGGCATGAACAATAACAAAAGGACTCCTGCAGTTTCTCTGAGAAAGGTACATGTGGTTATTTCTTAGTAACTCAATCTTAACTTAGGGTTGAGTAGAATAGAAAAATCAGTATCAGACCAGGGAAATTCAAGACAGTTCAGAAACAAAAAAAGTACAGGCTTTCAGATTCTTGCCCTCGTGCAGTTTACATGAAATGAAGGAGAGGGAAGAAAAACAAAATAAATAAATTATACAGTTTATTAGAAAGTGATGAGTGCTATGGAGAGAACTATAAAGTAGAGAATAAGAATAGGAAATATGGAGTGTGTGTGTGCATGTTCACACACGTGTGTGTTATTTTAAGTGGTATGGTCAGGGAAGCACTTACTTGGACATTGACCAATGCAAATAAAAAATGCCTACTCTCAAGAAACTCAGTGTCCTGGAGGAGTCAGACAGTGCGCACCACATGAGAGACTCCAAGACGGGGAATGCATAGGATGGTATGGGAGAGGGCGCACTGGGTACCTCACCCCAGTAGGGAGTGGGGAGTGGTTCAGGAAACCATCTCAGATGAGGTGGCACTTTAGCAATAACCTGAAGTTTAGGCAGAAGTAAGCAAATTGAGTAAGACAAAAGATATTAAGGGTTTTGTAACAGCAAGGAGCATCATGTACCCAGGCACAAAGGTCTCATGGTTTGGACCATTCAGGGAGCTTCCAGTAGTTTAATATAACTGGAGAGCAGGGTGTGTGTGGAGGGATAACAGTGACAAAAAGGAAGGGCTCAATCATGCATGGACCTTGAACATCACAACAAAGACTCTGGGTTACAGAATGAAGGCAATGTGTACGTGCATTTGCCTATGTGTGTGTGTGTGTGTGTGCGCGCGCAAGCGTGTGTGTGTGATCACTGAAAGGATTTTAAGCACTGAAAGGATTTTAAGCAAACAAACATCGGACTTGTTTTCAGAAAGTTCAGGCTGGAGGTCATGTTGAAGATGGATAAGAGGAGACAACGGCGGAAAAGAATACTATAAGGAACCTGGAGACACAATTTGTGGTTATTAGTAAATTCAGGCAAGAAACGAGGAATACCTGAAAAAGTTGGAGGCAGTAGTAATAGAGAGGTAACAGAAGCACATTCAGGAGCTATTTACGTGGTTCCTGTTGATGGCTCAAACTCTCTGACTAGCAACCCATTTCCTCATCCATTCCATGCTCTCCATTTTCTGTGGCTAGAATCCCAGACAAACTCTTCCACTTCAAAAGCTCAGCCTACACGAATCAATCTGCCTATCTTTGGTGATATTACTCAAGCAGCTGCTCAGGAACCACCAGCCTCCTGTGGCCTTTCATACAAATCATCCCACTGAGCCTCTGCTGTGTGCTAGGCATTGTGCAGAATATACAAACATGAGTAAGACGTAGCACTCACCCTGAGCAATTTGAGTGAGAAAGGGAGACAGACAGGTCCATTGATACAATCCATGAAGTATATTATGGCAAGGGCACTGAGTCATGGAAAGTGGATGCTCAATAAAGTGTTTGATTCCTTGAACTCACAAGGAATCAAACACAAGCTGCTGGAATATAAAGAAGGGATGCTAAACTCTGCCAGGGGAGCTGGGGAAGGCTTCACAGAGCGACGTTTGAACTGGGTCTTGAAGAATGAATATGTGGTTTGCCAGGAAGTGCACAGACAGCATTCAATTAAGATGAACTAGTAATGGCAATAGAGACATGCATAGTCAGCTGTGAAATTATTTTTCTTTCTTGAAATCTAGCTTAGGTCCACAGCTATATTCTGTTACCTAAATTCAGACTGATTAGGCAGGAAGGAAATGATTTCATTCTGAAGGCAGAGACATAAATAATCACAGAAAACCAAAAATATAAATGCTATTTATTTCTAGTTCTTCTGTTAATGTATAATTAACATTTAGAGTAAAAATCTCAGGGGAAGCTAATTCTAATATTTGAAACGATTGACAAAAGGGATTTTTGAGGGTCTAGGAAAGGCCTGGATCTTCTGTAAGTATCTGAGGAACAGGGTTTTAAGAGTTAAACCAAGAGTTACGAGTTCCATTTCTGTGCACATCAGCCACCGTGTCGCTCCTCAGTGAGTCAAAAGTGTTGAAACAGACACTAAATGTAAGTAGCCCTGAAATGTGCCATTTGAAATCATAAAAAGGTTTTCAGGCAATGTGAATATGTGAGCTTGGTCCAGACTAGCAGATAACATAAAAGAGCTGAGGATGACCAAAGGAAGCTTAGTTTCCATAGCCGTAAGCTCCCCCATCAATTACTCTCTTTAGCTTTCTTATCACATTTCAACTAGGACACAGAATTGCAACCAACTTCACATATCTGAGAAAGCAGCGAAAACCCGCCAGAGGCTAACATTAAAATTTGGTTAACACTGAATGAATTTATAGACGCTTCTCTCTGACTCAACCAGTAAAGATTTGCATTTGCTAAAGAGGTAATGTGAGAATTGGGTTTGTAGTAAGAATGTTAATACCTGGCTCCCCCGCTGCAGACATTCGACTAGAGATAAACCCCTATGGCCTCAGGGCAAGAAGACAGGTAGAGGCTCCACAATCAAGGGGCCAGTAAGTACGTATGCCTACTATTGGCTTTGCCTTTCCCTAGTTATAGAGGGAATATAGAAATAAGTCTAAGATATGTTTCCAAGGGAACCCCAACAAACAAAATACAATTAAGTATATCCTTGTTTGGACTGTCTGCCTCAGGCAGAAAGATTCCTCTCTTTCTGCCAGTGTCACCAGCAGGGAACTCCCCAGAGAGTGGGGCTTAACCTGGCCCTGCAGAGACTGGCAAGGAGTTGGGAAAGGGGTGGTGGGGGAATGGAGACAGGCCAGGGTAGACAGTGGGCAGAGATGAGAATGGCCCTGTGCAGAAAGGAGGTGGTTCTATCCAGGAGGAGGGTGACTTGGAGGGCAGGAGTGTGAAGTAGGAATGGAGCCAAATTCTGAAGGTCTTCAAAGCTGCATGAAGGGAGACTTGACCTGGTAGGCAACAGGAGCCACTGCATGTTCTTGAACATGGCTTCAGAATGGAAAATCACTTATGTGCTCAGAAGATGTATCTGCCAGCATGGCTTAGCATGGATCACATATGGGAGACAGCAGTGTGGAGATTTTAGCAGTTTTCCAAGTTGTTTCAATCATTCAATCCCAGTTGTCCGTGTGGCAACAATGGGAATGGGGAGGAAAGGAAATTACTTTATCATTTTTTATTATCCAAACATCATTCCTTGAGGAAAACATTGGGGTTGGGGGGAGTTTGGAGAAAACTGGTGTCCTCTTAGGAATCTAGGACCAGAGCTACACAAGTTTACCCATTGAACAATGGGAGAAGCTGCCATGATTCTCCAGTCTTCCATAACCCATAGGGGCAGTCACATCATTTGAAAGTGACTAGCTTCCTATTCCTGTCAGCGGAGGGCTAGACAGGCAGCCATGTGATCTTTCAACTGGAGTATGGAAGCCTGAATGTGGAAATGCAGACTTTCCAAGTCAGGGAAGAAAATGCAAATGCAGAGGGAGCTGAGACAGTTGGTATTTCTGTGACAGAGGTCACCGACTCCGGGCACAGGCTCTGCTCTTATCTGGGGGCCAGGGTCACAGTGCTGCCTCGGATGGCACTTGGAGAAGACAAATGGAAAAGATAAACCCTCCTGAGCCATTTCTCAATTCTCCACACATTTATATTTCTTTTGACATATCCTATGAGATTCTAGGCCTATCTGATTATCTTTTTAAGAGTTTCTTAACATTTTATCTCTTTTTCTCCTATGGTCTCTTGCTCATCCATTGGATTAGTATCAAGTTAGAAAAGCAAATTTCTACACTTCATTCTTATTTGTATGCATCTCATATTTTATTTATCCATGAATATTCATGGATAAATCCTATATTACAGTAGCATGAGAATCTTCATCAGATTTGAAAATAACCTAATTTCTACAATGCTCGATAACCAGTTTCCTTTGTCAAATGTAATATTAAGCTATCAATAGCAAAGGGCTTATGCCGTTCATAATTAAAAATCAAGAGAAGGCCATTTTAGCATGTCTACTAAAAATCACTAAATCATTGTTGGTGACCAAAATCCAATTTAGTTTACTGGACTTAATTTTTTCAATAAAACCTTCTAACTGTGAAATTAAGGAACATGGATGAGTTACAACGCTCTGAACATAATTCATTGATTTGGTTCACAAACGTGAATGTCTCCTCTATTCTAAGCAGAACGCTTGGTGTTGGTGACTCTAGTTTCAAAGGAAGAGGTGAACCTCCTCTTGTCCAGCGCTGAGGTCACCATCTTCGCTCTGGATTTTATTTCCTCCCCTCTTCTCTAGGACCTCACGTCTTTAAGCGTTAGTTGATTAAATCATTCATTCAGCCATTCAACAAGTATTTCAGAGACTATGGATAGCCCTATTCCAGATCTAGAAGTAAAGAGGTGAAAAGACAAGCCTGACTTGATGTGCTAGGTGGAGCTTGCCATCTAGAGGGAGAAGATGGCCGCCTTCCTGTTCATCTCCTGCCTCTCATGCCATGGGCTACCTCCTAGGCCATAGCACAACCCAGGCCCTCCCATATTAACAGCAAAATTCAATAATTCAATGCAGCCCTCCTTTGACACCTGCTCTTCTTTTGCGGTTTTTACTCCATGACACTATGTTCTCCTGTTTCTTCTTAGACTTTTTCGTGGATTCCTCTTCTTTATGTGCTTTTTTTTTTTTTTTTTTTTTTTTT
>NW_016815913.1:1322090-1338768 GCF_001698545.2 Rhinopithecus bieti | reverse complement strand
TTTTTTTTTTTTTTTTTTTTTGAGACAGCACCTCACTCTGTCACCCAGGCTGGAGTGCAGAGGCATGATCTTGGCTCCCTACAGCCTCAACTTCGTGGGCTCAAGCTATCCTTCCATCTCATCCTCTCAAGGTAGCTGGGACTACATGCACACGCCACCATGCCTGGCTAATTTTGTATTTTCTGTAAAGATGTCTTGCAATGTTGCCCCCAGGCTGGTATCCAATTCTTGGCCTAAAGTGATCCTCCTGCCTTGGCCTTCCAAAATGCAGGGATTACAGATGTGAGCCATCATGTCCAGCCTATGTACCGCTTAAGTACTCTTTTCTTAAAAGCCACAAAGTTCAATCCTCATCCTTTTCTCTTTTGAATTTGTACATAATCCCAAAGGATCTTATTCGTGCCTTCAGCTTTGGCTCTCTTCTGACCTCCAGACCCATTTATCCAGCTGTCTAAAGCACGTCTTCTCAGGGATAACTTAGATGTCAAAATCAAAATCTTTAAACTCATGCTGTCCAACAAAGCAAAGCCCCTTCTCACCTTTCTATTTGTTCTCACTGTACTTATTACATGGGCGGACCTCCTTCTCTGGCTGGTAGAGCTCTTACTGCGTTGCTCTGCAGCAAGTTACAAGCTGTGTGATCTTGGGGAATGAATCTCTCTGAACCTCTGTTTCTTTCTCTGAAAGACAGAGATAATAATCTAAATCACATGGGATTATCATGGATATTCCATGAAATTATTTATCATCTCATATAGTGCCTGATACACAGCAGACATCCAGCACGTGTTTGTTTCTTCTTTTTCTTTCCTACTTCTTCTCCTTCTGCCCCCTACCAGACTGTGAGTAACGTGAGGACAGAGTCTGTGCTTTCCTCATACTCAATGCTGAGTAATTGTTTAGTGAATCACAGAACCTATATAACTACAGGACCTATAGTAGCAGACATTCCAGAGAAGTATTTAAAATTCTTTGAGGCTGCTAATCTTTCAGCTTCTGTATTCAGTCTGTAAGGAGGTGCAAAAAAGTAAAAATTTAGGATAAACTCTATACTGTGATTACAATAAATATTCAGCTATTTACAAAAAGTGTGTCTTCACACGCATTAGGAACAGATGATCTATACACCCTATATTAGCGCATTCAGGGCCCAATTTGAAACCTGCACTTCTAAAATTCACCAAAGTTCTCAGTCTGCATATTGTGTGAGCTAAAGAATTTCATGTTCTTAGTTCTTTTCTTTTGCTTAATTTTAAAAATATATAATGGACACAATAATTGTACATATTTACAGGATGCAATGTGATATTTTGATGTGTGTATGCATAATGTAATGATCAAACTGGGGTAATTACCATATCCATCACTTTAAACATTTCTGATTTCTTCTAGCTATCTTAAAATATTCACTGCATTGTTATTTGCTATAGTGGTTAACTGAGGCTGGGGAGAATGGGAGGGAGGGAACCAGAAGAGTTTGGTCAATGGGTACAAAGTTACAGTTAAACAGGAAGAGTAAGTTTTGGTGTTCTCATGTCTCTAATTTTAACAGAGTTTTATATTTTTATCAAATTTGCATTACACTGGATGCCAACGTATAAGTTATTTTTGGTAAAATACATCTTTATTCTGTGGGAGGGAAACTGGAGCACCAAGGACTAATATCCTGCTTCCTTCACAAGAAATTACTTGTAGTTTAGCATTCACTATGACAATGTGGCTGAGCATGGTTGAATTGTGATCTTGCCTTGAAAAAAAAAGATTCTAGCTACTTGCAGTTTATAAGCAGGTACCTTCTGATTATGCAGAGATCTGTTCAATGTTTCTCTAATTTAATTGCCGTGTAGTATGTGGTGGTTCATTGTGTTCAGTCTGCTTTGAGCATAAAGGTCTAACTCATTTACAAGCTGCTGAGTCACAGCGGCTCCTTCAACAAGGAGAAAGTGGCTCCAGAAGAGAATTAGTAACAGCTGGGGGCCGCACAGTCCACAGCAAGGGCATGGGGTGGAGGACACAGTGCTCCCAGTCCTGCCTCACAAGAGGCTGAAAGGAACGGGTCCAAAGCCTGGAGCAGCCAGAGATCGGGACCTGCAAACACTGAAAGAGGCTGTGCTGAGCTTTGTGCAGTACATGACTTGGAAAAAACATTTAAACTAAGATTTTTTTTTCTGTTTTCATTTGTTTTATGGGGCATTGTGTAGCTTATAGACAACCACTTAAAAGTGAAAATTCTTTTGTTAATTTAAATGGATTCCGTATGGAAACACTGATGCACATGAGGAAATTTTACTTCTATTTTTCCTAGGTTATCACTCATTCATGTGTGGACTCTGTATTGAGGGGGTTTCGTGGGCTTTGCCCTGGGCTGTGAGATAGCCTGCAGCCTTGCCTTCAGGAGCTCAGAGTACCATGCGGGAGGGGAGACAGATGAATCACCCCAGGGGTGAGTGCTGCATGTCCCATTAACAGCAGGTGATAGGAAACCTGTAGGAGATACCCCGCCTGCAAATATCACAGACTATTCCCTGGAGAAATGGATGTCTCAGTGAAAAGCAAGGATGTGTATGATCTAGCCAGGCATTAGGGATGAGGGAGGAATTGGGGTCCCAGACAAACAGAGCAGTATGCATAAAGATGGGTGGGGGTGCATCGAAGGAAGTTAGGATAGTGGTAAGAGATGAAGGATTGCAGGGCAATGCCCAAAGGCCTTGGACCCACTGGAGAAATTTTATCTTTATTCTTAGCTCAATGGAAAGCCACTGAAGGATGGTACATGATGGGTCGGATTTTCTTTTTAAAAATACTTCCTTGCCTGTAGATTGGAGATTGGATTGCAGGAAGATGAGCTTAGAGGCCAGAAAACCAGTGAAGGATCCGAGCTTTGCGGCCCAAAACAGGGCAATGATATTAGGGAGAGATGTGTGAATTCAAGAACTCCAGGGAGGCCTGAAGGTGAGGATGCTGTGGTTGTTTGAATGGAGGTGAGGCAGTCGGTGGAGGCACGTGTCAGCAGAGTCAGCAAGAGAGGGAGAAGGTTGGGGGCTTCATGGCAGGAAGATGAGGAACTTAGTTTTGGATGTGCTGAGTTTGGGGCAGAAGGTAGTTAGATTGTAAGTCGGCAGAGAGTTGACAGTATGTGGATGGAAATGAGGCCGTGGGAGTGGACATGATTGTGTGAAGTGAAAAAAAAGATAGCCAAAGACAAGTGTCTGGGGAACACAAACATTTATCAGAAGAGTTTTAGGCCAGGTGTGGAGGCTCAGGCCTATAATCTCAGCACTCTGGGACGCCGAGGTGGGTGGATCACCTGAGGTCAGGAGTTTGAGATCAGCCTGGCCAACATGGGGAAACCCCGTCTACTTTTTTTTTGTACTAAAAGTACAAAAAAAATAAAAAGTTAGCCGGGCTTTGTGGTGGGCGTCTGTAATTCCAGCTATTCGGGAGGCTGATACAGGAGAATCGCTTGAACCTAGGAGGCGGAGATTGCGGTTTGCCAATTTCATGCCACTGTACTCTAGCCTGGGTGACAGAGAAAGACTCCATCTCAAAAAATAATCATAAAAATAAAAGAAGAGTTGAGAAAAAAGATGCAGAGAAAGGTATTGGAAAGGAGTGGCCAGAGGAATACCGAAGAAGTATGGGGTCTCTGAAAACTAGGGGAAGAGCACGTTTTGAAGAGGGAATAGTCAACAGTGTGTTAAGTGCTGCAGGGAGTTCAGACAAGGAAAGGATAGAAGCGACATCCTTCAAAGAGCACTGCAATTTCAGTCACGGTTGTGTGTGTGAGTATGTGTTTGTGTGTGCCAGTGTGTGTGTGCATAGCAGAAACCAGACTGCAGTAAGTAGTTAGGCAGCAAACACAGACTGAGGAAGTGGAGGGAACTAATTCAGAAAATCCACATGACAAGGAAGGAGAGAGGGAAGGCTGAGGTCCCCACTGCTTTGGACATTGGCATTGGCTCACTCAAGTGCCTTCCTAAAGACCCGCCTTTATAAACCAGACTATTTCCCGCCGTAACTGCTCTGGCTGTTTTTCGTGACCTTGGTCTCTCCCCAATTCCTGAACCCTCTTCCTAAGCTCTTGACATTCTCCCTACTTGCTCTCTCTCCCCCAGCTCAGGCTAGAACCATGGAGGCTTATGTTGCGAAAAAAGTGTATTATAAGGAAATAAACACCTGTAAAAATGCTATTCTTTGGCGGGGTGCAGTGGCTCATGCCTGTAATCAAAGCACTTTGGGAGGCCGCGGTGGCAGAATTGCTTGAGTCCAGGAGTTCAAAACCTGCCTGGGCAACATAGTGAGATCCCATCTCTACAAAAAATGCAAAATTAGCTGTGTGTTGTAACACGTGCCTGTGGTCTCAGCTAGTTGGGAGGCTGAGGCAGGAGGATTGCTTGAGCCCAGGAGGTCGTGGCTCAGTGAGCCGTGATCATATCACTGCACTTCAGCCTGGGTGACAGAGTGAGACTCAGTTTAAAAAAAAATAAAAATGCTATTCCTCATACACATTGGCCACATTCCTCATCTAAATTATTACATCAAATTTGAGATACTAAATGTGGCATTCATATAGGAAAAAAGAACTGTGTCAAGATTACAGTAAAATAATCCCACGTATTGTAGTTTTATTTTGGAACAGAGGTAGTACTAAGAATAAGAAAAGCTATTCCATCATCAATGCAAAACTGATCATTCTAAATGCTTTTGAAAATTTATATCTAATAGTTAGCTCTGTCACAAATCATTTCAACATGCATATTGATTTCATAAATGAATTTCCTCCTTTAGCACGTTCTCATGACAATGTAATTGAAAATCAAATCCTATGGAGAGACTTTTATAGATTGGAGTATGAATGTCTCTAAGACCTTAGCTTTGCTGGGATTACGAGTCAAGACAGTTTGAAGTAGCCCAGGGTGCAGAAGAATAAGCCAGCAGGCATTGCTGACTGAACACAGCCTAGAGCTTGTTCCTGGAAGAAAAGTTGAAGAGACCAGGGGAAATCTTGGAGAAGAGGAACTTTGGGGCTTTGAGGCTAATGAGGGATAACATCAGAAGGAAGGGGTAGAGTGCAACAAATTATTCTCACAAGTCAAACGGAGCCCAAACCAGGAGGCAGCCAAACCTTTAAAGGGGAAAAAGAATTCAGGCAGAACTGTGGATTTCATACAGCCTTGTAAACAGTGTGGGATAAATTGTCTGCAGGGTCACTGAAGCAGAGAGTACAAACAAGCTTGAAATACTTCCATATTTATATAGAACAGCTGATTGAGAGCTGCAAGAGCATAGTCAGAGAGAGGTTTAAAGTTTCAAAGAGGCTGAGTTCACTGAACCAAATAAGATCCTTTTTCCTGTTCAGCATTTTGTGTGTGTGTGTGTTCTTTGGCTTATTACCACTTTCCTCATGTCCCCATGAATATTTTCATGGCATATAGTATGCGCTGCTTTACTAAACTAGTACTCAATTTGAAAACTCAGTGACCCAATTTGTTACATATCTTGCAGTCTCACTTCTTTCCACCAACTTTTCTAAGCAAAAAAATGTTTGCTATAGCTGGCATGATGCAACAAACACATGGAAAGCTCCTCGGAAGATCCTCAGAAAGTCAAGTTGCTTGTACTGATGTTTCAGATGGTGCCAGTAAAATCACTGTGAGTCAGTTCTCTTCTCCAAGTTTAAGGATTCTAATGCTGTCCTTCTCAGGGAGTGGAGAGAATTTGTTTCTTCCTGCTTGGTCTGTCTTTTACTCCCTCATTCATCCTACAAACATTACAAAGCCATCATTTGTTTCAAGAACTGGAAAAGCAATACTTCAAAGGGGCCACTTATGTGCTGCTGGTGGGAATGTAATTTAGTACAACCTCTATGGAAAACTCTATGGAGATTTCTCAAAGAACTAAAGGTAGACCTACCATTCCATCCAGCAATTCCACCACTGAGTATCTACCCAAAGGAAAAGAAGTCATTATACAAAAAAGACAACTGTACTTATATGTTTATTGCAACACAATTTACAAATGCAAAGATATGGAGTCAACCTAAATGTCCATCAATTGATGAACTGATAAAGAAAATGTGGTGTGTATACACCATGTAATGCTTCTCAGCCGTAAAGAAGAATGAAATAATGTCTTTTGCAGTAACTTGCTTGGAACTGGCGGCCATTAATCTAAGTGACTCAGGAAGGGAAAACCAAATACCGCATGTCCTCACTTACAAATGGGAACTAAGATATGGGTATGCAAAGTCATACAGAGAGCAGTAATGCGCACTGCAGACTCAGAAGGGGGAAGGATGGGAGGTGAGGGATGAAACATCACCTATTGGGTACAATGTACACTACTCGGATGAAGGGTACACACAAAGCCCAGACTTCACCACTAAACAATTCATCCATGGAACCAAAAGCCACTTGTACCCCTAAAGCTGTTGACATTTAGATAATAATAATAGTAATAATAATAAATATTATGCCCTCTATGTTAAAATAAACTTGTGAAGTCAGAAGATCATGTCATTCCCTTGCTTACGAGGGCTCAGCAGCAACCCCCAGCCACATGATAATGCTCAAATCTAATGTGGCCTAAAAGGGAGTCCTGGACGGCTGGGTCCTGGCTCACCCTGGCTCCCACCACTGCCTGGAGGCACCCTAATGAGTGTTTTGTCATCCTGGGGTCATCAGCAGGAAACCACACCCTCAGATCTGCAGAGATGGAGGTGCAGCCTTCTCTGGCAGGGCAGCTGTCCTTCATCCTGGGTTTCCAGTTCCCCCTACCCATCCCGTTGAAGTGCTGTATCTAGCTACAGGCTTTGAGATTCTGTTCAGCCACCAGAACACTGGGAATTAAGATGCCACACTAGGAGTGAAAGGCAGGGGCACTTTGAAGGTGGTTCTGCACTGATCTGTTTCCCTGCTTTTCCATTGTGTGCTGAGAATATGGAATGCCCAGTGATTCCTTGCACATCCTAAGCATTCTCAGCCTGCATGCCTTTGGACTTGCTATTGATACTGGAATGCCTTCTTTGGCATTCATCTGTATGGTCAAGAGCTGGCTCAAGCATCCCCAACTTGGGAGCAAACTTCTTCCTCTGTTTCTGCCATACCTTATACTTACTTCCAGTAGAGCTAGTTTTCCAACTAGAAAATTCTAATAGCAGTTTATTTTGCTTCTAGCCATTTCGCTGAGGCTGAGTTGGCAGGACATTAAAGTATGTATTCATTCCAATTAGGTGAAAAAAACTTATCCAAACCTTTGAACTTGGAATTGCCCATATAGACCACATCAGCAATGGAAGACAGAGCAAATGAGATGTCGGTTCAATGTATGAAAGAGCTTTTCTTCTCCCTGCCCCAACCCCTGGCCAGGTAAATCTGTGAAAGCTCTATTTTGATTTGTTTTACATTATTTGTTTTACATGTTTTGTGTTTTATGTTGACTGACTCCAAATGGTTGAGATAGTGGAGGTCCAACAACCATTTTCACACTGTAATCCTCCGAAGTTCATCCTTTGGGTTGTAATTTCATGATGAGGAGGAGCAAAAGATGCTTTTGCAACTTAAATAGCATCTTCTGAGAAAGGTCTCTATTTTCACTTCTGTCTTAACTTACAACTGCATTCAACTCTTTCTATTTCCTTTCCTTGCTTCATATTTTCTCCTATGCACCTATAATTATCCAATTTACTATATATTTTATACTTATCTGTTTTCTCCACTAAAACACAAACTTCTTGCAGGATTTTTGTCTGTTTTGCTCACTGTGGAATCCCAAAAGCAAAGAACAATGCCTAGCATAGAGTAAGTGTTTAAGAAGCATTTGCTAAATGGATGAACACCTCTTCGTTTTATGAGAAATGAATCTTCCCCAAGAAGGGGCTCCTGGGTGCATCTTGTGTGTAGGCATCTCTATGTCCCCAGGCTGCTTGGGAGCTGAGTCATCTTTGTGCCCACACCTGGGAAGCAGGACTCTTGTTAGTAGTGCTTTGGCCTTGGGCATGTCAGTGAGTAAGGAGGCTGTGTGGGATCTGTGTCCACACTTACATAAGAAAGCAGTATAGCCTGGTGCCGCTTTCATTTTCAGCAAGTGTGTGTTTACACTGGCCTGGGATCTACTACAAAGTTTAATGTTTGGTTATAAATTTATTTCTCAGCTACTTTTGTGAATAAACATTTTCTAAAACGTATCTATTTTAAAAGTGACAATGTTTGAAGGGAAGAAAGAGGTGGAGCGAAACCTAGTAGTTAATTTACAGAACTTAGAGCCTGAATTTTTTGGGTTGGATCTTTGATTCTACCACTTATTAGTTTCGTGATCTTCCTCAGTTTCCCAGTCTGTAAAATGGAAATAATAATGGTACCTACCTCATGGGATGTCAAGAGTAAATATAAAAAAGTGTGACAGCCAGCAATGACTATGTAAGTGCTAGCAGTTAATATTATTTATTATTATTATTCTTGCTTAAATAATCACTTTGAGATAAACCGCTTTGCTTTTACTACTAGCAATAAGCATGTTTAAATACTTTTAATGTTATTATAACTTGTATTATAGTAGACTAATGTGGAATTTTATTAAGCAGAATTCCCTCTAGACTGTTATCTATGCATAGGGAACAAAAAATGATGTATATAACAATAAGTTTGAGGCACTGGAAGATCTTGAATGAGCTTCTGAATCATCAGAGTTACTATATCTTTGGGGGTGAGTGAATTTTATTACAAAGAAAGTTTTTTTTTTTTTTTAAATTTGGTAAGCCTTAAATAACAATGTGCAAATTTCCTTCAAGAAGTGCTGTTGAATGCTAGGGATAAGTAGTGTGATGACTACTCTAAATTAAGAAAATAAGGCCAGTTTGAGAATCAGCAATGTGCTGTGCAGCTGAACTGGAGGCACAGTGGTGCTGGTGAATCGGACCAGCTCTGGAGAATTTGAACATATAGACAGAGAGCATGATGTCTGATTTCTCCAGCACTGTTGCATCCCAGTCCGACTTTCCTAGGATCAGTTCAAGTTTGATCATAACCCCAAATCCCTCAGCACCTTCATTATGCCTCATAAGCCACAGGGTGCTTGCTGGCAGCCCTTGTTTCTCATTTGTTTCTCCACCACTGTTACTTGTATTATGGCACGTGACTCTGTTCCCAACACCCTCAGTCCTTGGGAAGGGGACAGACTGAAATAAGTAGATATTGCCATTGGGAGAAACAATTTCAAAGAGTTCTCCCCCCATGCATCCTTGCTGAGGTCATGGCGAGACATAGATAGAGGGTAGGCGAAAGCAGGAAGATGACAGCAGAGCAGTAAGGGCTCAGCAAAAGAGAGACTAGGGCAGGTGTGTGAAGAAAGGGAGAATGGAAGAGGAATTGGATGCATGAAGGCAGAGAAAGTAGGTGGTGGGCAGAAATAATGGGAAAAGGTGAATCTTCAGAAGTCAAATTTAATGATGTTTGCTTAACATTTGCATATATGATATTACTCCCCAAGTATGTGAACTAGACAGTTTACATATAAGGCAGGAAAATAGGGTCTGGAGGCAGGGAACATAAGGCCAATTCACACTTCAGCTATGACAGGAAATATCGTCTCCTTAGGGCATAGTTCCTAGGGCCACTCAGAGAGAAAGAACCCTGAAACCCAGCATGCCAGCTAAAGGGTAAGAATTTCTCACCAGCCAGTCTCTGGCCTCTTTCTCTCTGTGAAAACTGGTTAATTTCCTCTGTAAAGTTTTAAATTAATTGGTTTAATAATAATAAGAGCTTAAATCAAATATTTCATCAGGAAAGTAGAAAGCCTAATGCCTTTTAGTTCACATGACTTTAGCAATCTTTGGGAAGTAAAGAGAATTCTAAAGATTATTGGGAAAATACAATGTCTTTAAAATGTAAACATGTGGTCTAAATTATGTTCAAATATTAGGTTTGCTAAATGCTTTAAGGTCATAAACTGCTTCTTTGGCTTTTGCAAATTGTTTAACTTGCCTGCTTTCCAGCTAGGTAAGGCCTAGGGACATGAGGAGTTGGCCACGCCCCTAATTATGCTGGAAACAGTCAAACCTTATCAGAACGTAACTTACCAGGTTTTACATTAAAGTTAAAATTACTGAGAGTTGCCATTGTAACATGCAATTAAGACTACTGGAAACAGTTTTACATGCAAGGTGTGTAAGAACAGTAGAAAGTGTGTGTGTGTGTGTGTGTGTATGCATGTTTTGTAAAAGATTTTTACTATTTTAAAATTTCTGAGTCATTATTTTGGGAGAATAAATAATCTGGAATTCCAAAATCAAACTTCAGTTTCAAAATTGTCTTTCCTAATGCCTGGCTTTCTCGATGGATCAGAGGGCCCCTGAAAACATCCAGAAAGGAGGTAAACAGGATTATTTGATGTCTTTAGGTATATGGGATTGCCAAAATGATGTTCAGTCTTCTTTAGGTTATATTTTTGTGAATAATACTAATATAGGTCCCAAAATTGTATGGGATTTCTAAAATAGTACATGCTGTCAATGATAATTATGGTTATTATGTTAAGTTATTTTAAACCACAGAAATAACTAAATATCCTTGTATAAAGCTACTAACCCAAGTAGAACAAAAATTAATTAAATACCAAGAAAATACTTTGTCAGACTTTCAAGTTAAACCAGCTGATACTGAAATTTTAAAAATAGTTTATAACCAATGCTTGGTCCCATATTCCTGGGAAGACAATTAAAGCTTCATGTGCATTTGGTCACCTTGTGGGCCATTTAAACATTTCATAAAGGGATTTCATTCAATTATTATTTCCAATGCATGTTTTCTGGTTGTATATAAGCTTTCCCATGAGAGAGGGCTGATGTTATAACAGTAGATTATTATGCTACAGTGTATTTTCACTAGGTGAAAAAGCTTTCTATGGTTTGAATCTTCTTATAACACCAGAGAAAGACTATCCTTACCATCCTCACTGCAACTAAACTTGAGGACCTTGGGCTTTGGGTTCATGGTCTCGCAAGTGAAAAGGGTCCCTCCACACTTTTGGAACTGTGCACCCATTGGAACCATTGAGGTAAAGCTAACCAGAGAAATTTCTCCCAAGAAGATGGCATCCTTGAAGCGAACAGCTTTTCCCAAGTTCACAGAATAAGACTTCTACTATCATGAAACTCTTATCTTTGAATATTTTTTTCCTGCTTATGCCTCTACAACAACCACAGTGTTTTTCCACCCTTTTTTGGGTCTGTTATGTGCACTTATGGAGTATACTTTTGTTTGTAAAGAAGTTTGCAGCCAACCTTATACATGAATAACCTTCTTATACATGGATAACTTTGATAGATAGAAGATGAAGGTCCAAGGCAGGTAAGAAACTTTAGTGGTTCATACGTTGCCTCATAATCAGTTGAAAACAAAACATTGGTTCACCCCTCTTAACCCACATCATGGGTTAAAGAGAACATTACCAGGAGGCTTTCACTCTTCTAGAAGGGTATCATTTGTTGGGTCTTTTTTCCATGGTTTAAAGTAAAAGAAGCAATGATTAGAAATGTATCCCTCATGATAGGCTCTATAGCAAATTCTACTTTAAAGGCTATCGTTACACACAACAGATTTTAAATTCTTTTGTGAAAGTTATGCTAAGTAATAGAATTGGCTAAACGAAGAAGTTCCTGTGTGGCTGTTATGCTTGTGGCATATGGAGAAACACGTCAAATGCAGATTATGAGAATTCAGTTGTAGGGGATGAATGAAAAGACCACTTAGTCAAGTGAGTAGACTCTTCATCTGGCTCATTCTTTAACCTATGGAAGTGTAGGTGGTTTGGTTTCTAGGGACCCTGGTTAAGGAGCATACTCTGAACTCTGGGTATTTTCCTTCCAGTAGTGATAATAATAGTCTCCCTGGTGCACTGTATTCCCTCAAAGGTTTTAAATGCTTGCATACAACCATCTCTAGAACATCAAATGGTCTCTCTTCAACTGGAATGATAAGAGCTGAAAGAAATGTGCAACCATGAGGACACCGTAACCTATGAATGATGTGCTGAGACTGGAAACCCAAAATGATGGTAACTGAGGACACTGAAGCCCTAAGTTTTGGTCACACACTCACCTAAGTAAGAACCTGACCAAAAAGGGGGAATTTTTAAAACAAAATTCTGGGAGGCCATTGTTTTGAACTAAGCTCATGCACTCATGCCCTGGGCCCCAACAGACCAAACCAAACCCAGATGGAGTTGTTTGTGCTCAGACTTTACGGAAACGCATGGATTCTACAACAGACAAGCTTTTGTTTTTTTTCTTCTGCAAATCTCTATAGCAAACATTTCTGACAACATAGGTATCCAACCCCTGAAGTTCCCGTTGAATCTTTTAACCAAATTCATTTCCTCTCGCCTGGAGACCGTCAGGCTTCAGATGATGATGCAACAAAGGTTCCAGCCAGTTCCAGCCTGAGACCGTCAGGCTTCAGATGATGATGCAACAAAGGTTCCAGCCAGTGAAGACACCACCCTTGGACATCAAGATGCTACCCTGCCTCCACTAGATAGAGCAGGGAGAGTTCTGTGATCCCCAGTAGGTAGGGACTATGCCCCAAGCCAGCATGAAGCAGTTACCAAAAAAGATCATCAGTCCCTCTGCCTCCCATAAAGATTTATGGGATCACATCTCTCTGGGAGATGAGGCAGGAAAATAGGGTCTGGAGGCAGGAAACATAAGGACAATTCACACTTCAGCTATGACAGGAAATATCCTCTCCATAGGGCATAGGCCAAGTAAATGACTTTGCAACTTTACTTCATCCTCTTCATTTATATACTGTGCGCCCCAATCCTCTAGAGGATATTGAAACTCCCCAAAATTCTAAATAATGGGGCCTTTGAGCCCCTATGCTCAGACCCACTCCCACATGGTGGAGTGTACTTTTCTTTACAATAAAACCCCTCATTTCTTCCTTGTTTTGTTTGTGCATTTTGTCCAATTTTTTGTTCAAGATTCTGAGAACCTGGACACCCTCCACTGTTAACACACATAGTTTCTTAATTCTCACAACATTGTAAGGAGGTTATTATTCTCTTCTCGTTACCAATATCTGGAGTCTCAGAAGGTTGCCTAAGGTTGTAGAGTTAACATTTAGGTCTTGGTCTGAATCCAAATTCTGTGTCTTATGGCACATAGCGTTAACTAAACAGGGCAAATAGATAACCAAGGAGAAACCACCCAAAAATGTCAACTCTCCACAAGAGCCTGGAATCATAGGAATGAGCTATATAGTGCATCAACAATAATAGCTGTTTTGAGAATGGAATTTTAAAAAGAGCAACAATTTTCAATGCTTCAACTTTGCTGCAGTATTAGAGTTTCATTACAATATTAGTCACACATCATGTTAAAAGTACTGGAGTTTAATAGTTACATGGACTGAAACATGATTGAAATACTTAAATGAGGCCAAATGGGGACACATTAGGTGAGGAGAGAAGAATCTGAGAAGGTGTGTGTGTCTGTGTGTGTGTGTGTGTGTGTGTGTGTGTGTCTGTGTGTATGAGAGAGAGAGACAGACAGAGACAGAGAGACCAGGAGAGGGGGAGAGGGAGGTGAGCGCGTGGCAGAAACGGGAGGCGTAGGGAGGGGGGTGTGTGGCAACACTCATTCTCAGCTCAGGCCGTTTCCATGGCTAGAAGATGAGCAGATATTTGTAGCTGGGAGAACAACTCTCCACCCACTCCCATACCCCACCCAGGGTGGATCTGAATAGGACTTTTTGTCCATCTCTGGTTTATTTTCTACAAAGCATCTACAGTCATCTTTCTGAAACAAAAATTCAGTTATATAACTTACCTGTTTAAAATTCTTCAATGGATTCTTCTCACCCTCTGAATAAAATCCTACCAGTTCCTACGTAGCCTATCCTGCCCACCTCTCCAGCCTCATGCTCTGCATCCCAGCACTCTGACTTTTCTGTTCACAAGTCTAGCCTTTCCCTGCCACAGGGCCTTTGTAGACACTATCCCTTTGTGGAGAAGACTCTCCTCAACACCCTTCAAATACTATGACCTCATCAGGAAGGCCCTCTCTGACTCCCCGTGTCTGGTGAGTTTCCCTTGTTGTTTATTATTTCACAATTTTATTCTCTTCATAGTGCGAATTGCAATTGCAATTATACATATTGTTTGCTCATTTGTTTTTGTATCTTCCTTACTAGATTATAAGCTCCGTGAGGGCAGGAACTACATCTGTTTTATCTAGTGCCAAAGGATGTATTCATTTATTTTATTTTATTATTTTAATTTTAATTCTTATTTTAAGTTCTGAGGTACATGTGCAAGATGTGCAGGTTTGTTACATAGGTAAGGAATAAACCCAAATACCAATTAATATAGACTGGGTAAAGAAAATGTGGTACATATACACCATGGAATACTATGCAGCTATAAAAAGGAACAAGATCATGTCCTTTGCCAGGACGTGGATGGAGCTGGAAGCCATTATCCTCAGTAAACTAACACAGGAACAGAAAACCAAACACCACTTGTATTCATTTATTTAATAAATTCCCATTGATAATAATGTCTTATTACAGTGTCCAGGGTGACAAACACCTTAACCCAGAGTGGACCCAATCCAACATAAAGAAAAGCTATGCTTGCCATGGTTTGATGAGGTCTCTGCACAGTCAGAAGTGACTGCAGGGGCCAGCGGGCTCTGTTGCTATGAAAAGCAGTGTTAGTAGGAAATGTTTCTTACAAAGTCGTAGATGTTTAGGCATGGTTTTGAAGGAGAAGGATGAGTAAGAGGGAATTACTGTTCTTGGCTCATCACTGAAGGCAGGGTAAAATCAAAGTAAGTGGACTTTGAAAACTGAGGTACTGTCTTTGAACATGGGATTATTGTTTGTTCCTGGATGGTGTATGTGTGGATGAAGAGCATGTGTCTGTGAGTTTCTGTGTGTATGTGTATGTGTGTTCGTGCACACAGATGCATGCTTGGGCTGGCTGGATAACCAGGAACCAAGAGAAGCACAGTTGTCCTCTCGCTGATAGAGAGAGAGATACTGCAGAGAGCTGGTTCTGGGAGATCCAGAGCCTACCATGAACTCCTCTGCTACAGACCTCCCTCCAGGACTCCATCCATACCACACCCATTCATGCACAGCCTGGGAGTATTCTCTGTTGAATAACTCAGGCTCTCTGAAGTCTTAGGTCCAGGGTGTTGGACTGATAGGAATGTATCCCAGGGGACTTTCTAAAAAAGAGTGGGAGTGTGGGACCTGGCATTAGATTGAAGTGGCAGCCTCTCTCAGATGGATGGGAGGCATACTTCAAGACAGGGGAGCAAGTTTAGAAACTGGTGCTTCTCCTAGATAACGTTTTCCTCGTTATGTTCTTGTTTTCCTTTGGACTGTGGGAATAGTCTTGCTTAGTACTCAATGTAAAATATTTTCTCTCATCTTATAAATCCTGTCAGCTATGCCCAGCCCTCTAACCTTGTCTATTATATGCGTATCATCTTGTGGGGAATTAAGAGACGGGACAAGAAAGCGATGTGACTTTTTGTACTTCCCTCTTCTACCAAGCTTATTACGACAGCAGCGGCTTTCCATTGAGGAGGAGAGTGGCTGGGTTCAGACTCGAGCAGCAAAGTAGGTGCCAGTGAGGGTTTTGAGCTGTGCAGGGGATGCTCAGCTTGGAGCAACTGCAGTTACAAGGGCAGTGGCTGAGACATAAGACCCCTGTCCTCTGCAAATACATAAGCACAATATATGTGATCCTTCCTCTGCCAGTTTCCCCACTGATCGTCAGCATTACCTGAAGTCGTTGTTAAAAATATTCAGAAATACCCTGGGCTCTACTCCTGAAGGTCTGGGGTGTGGCGTGGGATCCTCTATATTGTCGAAGCACCCAGATCATTCTTTTCATCTGGGAAATGTGGGACTCACTGTCCCAGAAGGAGGTGACCCTTGCAGGGCTGGGGAGAGGCTGACGTTTGGGTCACACATTACTGACCCTGCTTCAGAGAGAACGTACAGAAAAGGAGTGATATATTTATATGTAAATATATGTCTCTCTATACATCTCTGTGTGTGTGTGGTATATGCTTAACATTCCTAGGAAAAGCTTCTTCTCTAGAAGAGATTATAAATCACCTCACTGGAAAAAAATCAAAGAACCAGGCTTTCAATGGACTCCACTTCTTTATTTATAAACCCATCTTCCAACCTTTCTGAACTTCTTAAACAACACGAATTCATCTCAAGTTGTACAATCTGTTACCTTGGCAAGCTTCTAATGACAAATCTTGTTTTCCATCTTTGAATGTGGCTCTTAATTTCTCTACTAAACATTGAGAGCAAGAACCATTGCAGCAGGGGAGGAATGGGAGTGTGCCTGTAGATTTGATTTGATTTGATTTTTAAAGTAGTTTTGCTGTCAGAAGTCTTTATATCTGTTTCACAAGGAAAGGGTATAAAGATACCCTGAGGACAGATCATACCCAGATTGTTCTGTTGTGTGGCAAATTTGTCCTTTTATTTAAAAAAAAAAATCACTTCACCCATGTCCTTTTTTCTCTCTGTAACGAAAGCAGCATAAGATTAGTCAAAGAGCAAAAGTGATAATATAGATGCCTCTGTTAATCCTGTGTAGCTTTCATATGACTTTTAATTGGAAGTATATGAGCATATATATATATATA
>NW_016815913.1:1313799-1321844 GCF_001698545.2 Rhinopithecus bieti | reverse complement strand
TATATATATATATATATATATATATATATATATTCAGAGAATGCTAATAATGCTCTAAAATAGCAGTTTATCTAGTCCAGTTTTTATACTATGTAATGACACCCAACCCACTGCCATGATTTAAATGGAAGCAGAGGTAAATTTTTCACTAATTATACATTTTAGGGCAGCCACTCTGTGCTGGTCTTATGGTGTTCGGGGACGTTTTTGATATACAAATAGTTAAATGTGGTCTGATTTCAGTGAGGCTTATGCATTAAAAGAAGCAGCAGCCTTCCGATTTTCATTCCCAGATCTCCACTCACTCAGCATTTTAGAATGATAAAGATAAACCCTGTGCAAATAGTGGATTCTTTCCCCCATTCTAGTCACTGGGGAGTGCTGACTGCACAATTCAACCAAAGGGTGTGCTGAAGCCCCACTGCTTTAGATGATTAAATGTTTTGAACAAGGAATGATTCGGTTGCTATGGGAAGACCGTGGCATGTTGATGCAGCGGCCTCCTGTAGGTTGAGTAAGTTCAGTGTTTACCCTGTGGGCCATTTATTTTCAAAATTAAATTA
This sequence comes from Rhinopithecus bieti, assembly GCF_001698545.2. Lineage (NCBI taxonomy): Eukaryota > Metazoa > Chordata > Mammalia > Primates > Cercopithecidae > Rhinopithecus > Rhinopithecus bieti. The sequence goes on along the minus strand of NW_016815913.1, from coordinate 1,321,281 downwards.
AAATTCTTACTCTTAAGGAGCTGCAGTTTGATTGTTTTGTTTTTAGGGGCAGCTTGAGTTCCTCCACATTCCATGTCTGAGCTCACATGTGTGCCTAATTTCACAGACAGCCCCTGCCACCCGCCCACCCAGTTCAGACATACTCTGCTGCCTGCAGCACGGCAGCTCCTAGGATCCCTAAAGCTCCCAGCAGCTACACAACTTGAGGGCCTACAATTTTTAATACAAACTCACATCCTGAAACCCTAATGTAGAGTATTATGTTAACATACAACAACTAATTAGCAGAGACGCAACATTCGTGGAGTATATAATAACACATATATTTTCAATTTCGTTTCTAAGTTTTGCAGCCTAATGTGAGTGAACAAATATCAGACATCTTGGAGGCTTAATATAATTCTGCACTAAAATTATAAAGACTATGAAATTGAATAAAGGAACTTACACAACAGCTAAGAGTTATTACTGTATAAAATACAACTAAATGAATATTTTCCATATGCTTAATTGTCACTGATAGAAATTATTCATATAAAAACTTCTTCGCATCTCTTCTGGTGCTTCTCTCAGTACTAGTAACAGCAATTAATCACAAAAATTCCACAACTTTGGGGCATTATGACTAAAACATTAGCATAAAAACAAAATAAAACTCCAGGAGGCAGAAATACATTACAAGCTCCATCATAATACATGTTTGTCTTGCTATTAAAATGTAAACTCTTCCAAAACTTTTCCAAATGACTTACATTCATCAATAAGTGTGATTTTCACTTGTTAAAGTGAAGTTAAAGAAAATATTTAGCATATATTTACCCTTAGTTTTAGAAATGTTACACATTAAATCTAAATTGACTCTCTTCCTTTTAAAATTTGGTGTCTCCACTTTGTCTTTTAAATATGGAAAATAACTTCTACGTAGGTCAGACTTGATTTTGCCAGTTTCTGCAGGCTCAGTTGATTTCGCGGTTTTGTAAAAGAAACGAAGTGCAAGAGTCCATGTCCATCATCCACAGAGAGCCCACCTCAGATGAGTCTACGACGCCCAACAAAGTGGAATGAACTGACCTACCCGAAGAAGCCCAGTCTAGGTTCATCAAGCCATTTATGTGAAACTCTGCACCTTGGGGTTTGCATACATTTCCACCAACATTGGCATCTCCATCCCCAAATGAAAAGCATCATGAACAGAAAAGAAATCAGAGAAAAAGGAGAAGGAGAAGCAGGTCTATGCCAAAAGGGTCATTTCTTTCATGAGGCAACGCTTCACGCGACACTTCTGTAAGGGGACGTCAAAACTGCTGCCACACTCCAGGACTCTTCCATTTTCCTCAGGATGAAAGGTTTGAAAAAGTGGACCTCTGTGAGGAAATGCTGCAGACTTCCAAATTGGTGAAAGAACTTCCAGCGTCGCTTGGATACTCTGGGTAGGAGGAACTGGAGGAGATGATATTTTTGAGCCTCTGGAGGGCAATGATTAAAAGCAGAAGCAGAAACGCTAAAAGGCTGAGGAATATGGACACATAGATGTAGACGTTTGACAGGTGGCCTGAGGCTGGGTCCACTGACGTGGACAAGGATGTGGGAAACAGCTCAAGAAAAGTTCCATTCTCCACACTTCCCGAAAATCCCGAGGAAGCGTCAGGTTCAGACATCTTTATGGAGGGCGAAGCAGTGATCTGGTAGATTAAAGTCAAAACTTCACACAGGGCTTACACAGGACAGATTGGCATTTTTTCACGATCGTGTTTGCAGAGTTCACAGGCTGTTAAATCAGCACAACAAAACTTACTTCTCAAAGGCAGCAGGGGATCAGGTGTGCATTGAGACTGGAAAAAAAAAAAGCAACTCAGTGCATTCTTCAGAAAATCACATTTAAATTTCAATTTTAGTTTTTATTTCAGTAAGGATTAATTAGAAAACTCACCAGGGGGGAAACAAGATGAAATAACTCCCCTAGGAATCAGTCATGTTTATGTCTTTATATTACAAATGATGATATAAAAATGAACTTTTATTTTCTGTCTACAGTACCCTAGGTGCTATGTTTCTCCAAGGAGCCGAAGATAAAATAAAAGGGAAAATACATTTATGATGTGCTCCATCTGCTGTGATTTCAATAGATGCTCCAAGTATATACTCTGAGATGAGAACACAGAAAGTTAGTTCCAAACCTCCTTCCCCCAGAAAATTAATTCCATACATTCGCCAGCTTATTAGCATAATTCCTGACCAGTAAATCCCTCTAGCTCACTTTGGAAAATCACTGCAAATGTGAACTTGCTTTTTATTGAATGTTTATAAGATGCTGATTTGTTTATGAAAATTTTATCTCCTTGAAATCAGGTGCCATTTCTTTTTTTCTTTTTTTTTTCTTTTTTTTTTTTGAGATGGAGTCTTGCTCTGTCGCCCAGGCTGGAGTGCAGTGGCACGAAATTGGCTCACTGCAACCCCGCCTCCTGGGTTCAAGCAATTCTGCCTCAGCCTCCCGAGTAGCTGGGAGTACAGGTGCCCGCCTCCATGCCCACCTAATTTTTGTATTTTAGTAGAGACGGGGTTTCAACACATTGGCCAGGCTGGTCTCAAACTCTTGACCTCGTGATCCACCCACCTCGGCCTCCCAAAGTGCTGGGATTACAAGCATGAGCCACTGCGCCTGGCCTCAGGTGCCATTTCTATGTAACTCTTTTCCTTAAACGTACCTAGGTACTTTGTTTTACATACTTTAGGCATTTAATTTAAAAGCTTTAGATTCATTTAGAAGAAGAACAAAGGTTAGATTCTCTCTGAGTGGTAGAGAGAGTATCAGGTTGGCTGTCAAGAGACTTAGGTTTGAGGCCTGAGTTCTCCATTATCTTGGGGAAACTGGGCAAACTACCTATGTTTTCTGAGCATCACTTTTCTTATCTGTAAAATGGTCCAACACCTGCTTCATCTTCTCATGGTGTTATGCATGGACCAACATGATAGACATGCTGAACTGTAAAGCATTGGAGAAAAAAATGAGTTTAGTGTGTGGTGGGAGATAATGGGACTTGGTGGATGGGTGGGTGTAGGGTATTGTGTTTTAAGGGGTGTGGAGGGGGGACCATTTCTTCTTAGCCAGGTGCAAAGAAAAGCTCTTCACTGTGTTCAGGCTGTGAGACAAGAGGATCCCTCCTGCTAGATAAGTCTTTCTTCTAGTCCAGAAAAGATGCTCTTCCTAGCTCTGTATGGCTCTAGATAATTTTCTTGTGCATTTCTAAATCTTGCTTCCATTGTGGTGCAAAACTAACAGGAAAACATTCACTCTGCCTCTAGCTTTCTCTTCCTAAACTCTGCCCTGCATTTTATCTGGAGAACTTGCCTTTTCCTTCTGTTCTCCAAATCTAATTAAGCAGCTGATTCTTGGAGGGGTTGACATTTGCCACTGTGGCTGGAGCTGAACAGCACTAATGATCCTTGTTAAGGTGGGGACACTTCAGAGAGGGCTGTCCCTGTTGGGTGACGAGCAGTCTAATGAGTCCTAGTGAGTTCTTGAGTAGGCTAGGGATGGTGTCTTAGTAGTTCCTAAAATAATTTGACTCCTACTCCTCATTTTGCATTGCCTGGTGATTTTAATTCCATTAGGCTGCTACAGGTTCCTGACCATCATCAAGAAAAAAAAAAAAAAAAGAAGAAGAAGAAGAATTGCAGTGGGACTGCAAATGTGTTACACTGTTTTGGCAATACCTAGCTTTTTACAGCACATAAATGTTCCAGCCGTTCATCTCTGGGGAATGTAGCAAAGAGTCACAGAGGTAGCATAGAAAAGAAAACTAGGACAGAAGCCTCACGGATTGGAAGGGAAAAACTATTTAAAATGTTCAAGTACAACCTCCTAAGTGTAGCAGAGGAAACAGAGAAATAAAGAAGCTAATTGATTTGACAAAAGTCACATGTGTAATTAGAAGACAAGCAAGGGCTTTTGGTAGGAAGGATCAAATGTAAACATAATTTCTTTTCAGCATGGGCAGATAAGGCAAAGACTATGCATCTTGTGTGTTCCTCATGACTGCTTTGCAGGGCAGGTAAAGCAGGAATTATTCCCATTTTGCAGATGAGAAAACTGACATGCAAAGACATCGCAATTTACTCAGGGTACATAACTAGAGAGTGACAGAAAAGTGACTAGAATCCATGCCTGAACTGTGTCCTTGGTTTTCTCAGCTGTGGTAGGAAGAGACAAATTATGCTTTGGATAATTAGTTCCTATCTGCCACTTACTTGGGCAAGCCCGCAGTTTAGTCCTGATCTTTCATTTTCTCATTTGCACAACAGTGATGCCTGCCTTTCCTACTTCTCCAGGAGGTCTTGAGTTAAGATGTGATAATGTTTTCCATAATCTTACTTAGAAAATCATAAAAGGCCATCCCAAGTAAAGTACCAGTAGATAGGTAGTTCCTTCTAGAAAGTCTGGAGGAACTTTTAAGGTCTCTCTTAGTCCTACAGTTTTGACAGGTGCAGGTCAAAGATTCAGCTGAAATTGGCTGATTTTTCTAAAGCTACCTTCTCTGCTACCCCAGTCTGTATCATTTTCTAGGGGTGGGGCTGGAGGCACAGCCAATGTCACTCTGATATCAGCAATTCAGTGGGTAAATCTCACAGCCGGCTACCGGTCCTCTTGCTAATATCATTTTACAGGGTAAATATTCTAAGAGTAAGTTTTTACTTCCTGAAGATTGCCTTCTTTCAGATCAAAACCCCACCACGAGCCTCAACTGTTGACAGGAGAGTTTATAAGAAATGAGGCTCAGAAGGTTTGGTCAAAGCATCTGATCTTTTAAGTGGCCTTGGAAGAATAGGAGAAAACAAGGAAATGAAACCTTGTGTCCTTAGTTGACATTTCACAACTAAATATCTTCTTCCTTAAGTATTCCCCCCTAAATATTATAGCTTTAGTACCATTTCCAGGGTACTTCTTAATTTAAAATCACAGCTACGCAAATTTCATTTCACCATTACATCTACTCTGAAACAACAGAGTATGTGCACTGTTAGAAAGAATTTTAATTTGGATGTTAATTCTCATTTCCTTATTGAAGTTTTAAAAACTGGAGTATCTTCTTTCTCTCTGGTTTGATTTAACAGTAGCTGTCTAATGCTCAGGGTGACCCAGCCTGTATGTGTTTAGGCATTGTGACAGTGTGGAATAAGGCTGGACGTGGCACTGCGGAAATGAAATCAAATGAGTGTGTTTCAAGATGATGCTTCTTGGGCTGTTGCTCCCAAACAGATAAGGTTTGAGGAAAAGAAGAAAGAGACTTCATCTTAAATGCATAGCCTTGACCTGTCTCGGGGCAGCGCCAGCAGACTCTCATTTCAGGTGACACCTAAAGCCACATGGGGATTTTGCTGCTTTTTTTTCTCCTCAAAATCACTGTCCTCAGAAGGTGATTTTTGAGAAAGGAAAATGAGACAGCTGGATCACAACATTATAAATGAAGACCTGTGGAAATGTTTTAGCTCATGGTCAGCCAACTTTCCCTTTGTCTCTTGGAATAAAAGCCTGGGCTGGGAAGAAATCTACAAAAAAGCAGCCTCCTAGTGAAGTGAGGAAGGAGGGATGTGCAGTCTCTCACCATATGCCCAGTGGGGTGGGGAAACGGAGAGACAACATAGACAGCGCAGACCTGGGGTCTCTGGTTCTGAGTCATTTAGCACCACAGCCCTGGGACCTGTTCTAAAGAATGGAAGCTTTCCTTCCCACGGAAGGATTATGAGGACTATAATGTTTGGGAGGAAGAAAAACGTACTCTCTAGCACGTACCTTCATTCTCCATAAATGAAGGAGAGTTGACCAGCTCTCATCTCTGAGTGAGTAGCTCTTACATAAGCATTGCAGGAGCCATGGCAGTCAGCGTGTGGGCACAGCCTGCACCACGTCCTTGACTTCCATGACACAATGGTTTGTAAAACTCAGGCTACCAGCCAGCCTCAAATATGGCACAGCAATTTTAAATTTCATGACCTTTATTCAAAAACATTTCTATGTGAATAATGACTATTTGAAAGGTTTTGTTGTTGTTGTGGAAATCTGGGACAAGCTGCTTTGTTCCCTTGCAGACTTTATATTTAAAGAGTGGCCTGGCTGTTAGATGCCACATCAATGTTCCATCATTATCAGGTTCTGCTGTCATACTCCAAAAGGTGATCCTCTCAAAACCATGAGGAAAGTGGCCATAAAGTATTAACACAACATAATGAAATGCTTTTTCCGGTACACAAAAGGAAGATTTGATAGTGGAATGGAATTAATGGTTTTAGATGATGTGTTAGATCTTTCCCTCTGTAGAACACCTAAAAACGAGTATTTCCAGAATCCAGAAAGGAACTTATCACATCTGAGCAAAGCTGTTTTTCATTCTATTTAGAAAATGTATGTTTTGTATAAGACCTTGCAGCCATTCCGTTACCCTTTGCATGATTCTCTTCTCTCTTAATGCTTTCTCTCTGCTTAGTGGCCTTTTAGGTCATACTAGCTGAGAGAAGATTACTGCTGACAATACACACTGCCCCCCACCCTTCTCTAAATGTAAATCTTCACTTGCATTCAAAGGCAAACATTTACCCCTGGGCCTTGTGCTACCCTTACTCAAAGCTGACTCAGCCATCCATAGAGTTGCCTATTTGAGAACCGCCTTTACTTAATCAGTACAGTGCTTTGAGAGAGTAGAGTTTTGTGTGAACTCTCATTATGAATCCTTCAATTGGCACGAGAAAAACCAAAGTCAAGTTAAAGAAATACAACTGCATCTATCTGCTATCGTGCATTGAGAACATTGAATTAGAGGGGCATGTTATGCGAAGAAAGGTGGGGAGATGGAGATTCTGAATCGTCCATTGGAATTCATGGATCTGGATTGGATGATGTGAGACAAAAGATAAAAATGAACAGTCTTTTAAATCTACAGCTTAAACGAATGATCAGAAAATACACTCAGAATTTTTTCATAGTACTTTGGTGGATAAAAATTATAGAAATGACAAACTAATAGCTTGGTATCAGTGATTTATTTTAATAATCAATTCCAGGGCAGGTCATTAGGTTGCTTTGGGTTCAGTCCAGTCTCCTCCATCTCTCCCTTAGTGATGGTTTTTGTCTACCTGGATTACTCTTAGGCTTTGTAAACTATTTCCTTAGCAAAATAAAATAAATATAAATTATACTCAGAATATTTTACTTTAGAGAACTTATTTTGCACTAATTCTTTAAGAATTAGTTATCTACATAAGGTATACTTCTCAGAATATTCACAATATATCTTTCTTGATATGTAAAACACAGCTGATTGAGGGAAGCTAAAAAAAAACAAAAAACAAAAAACAAAAAAACCCAGGAGAATCTTCCAAAAAAGGATATGAACTTAACTGTTTTGATCATCTACCTCATACAGTCTCAAAAGTAATGATAGGTATAAGTCCCTTGTATTTATTTAGCTTTGTTTTCTGGGGAAATCG
>NW_016815913.1:1280569-1313627 GCF_001698545.2 Rhinopithecus bieti | reverse complement strand
TTTTTTTTTTTTTGAGACAGAGTCTCACACTGTCTCCCAGGCTGGAGTACAGTGGCACTATCTCGGCTCACTGCAACCTCTGCCTCCCGGGTTTAAGCGATGCTCCTGCCTCAGCCTCCCTAGTAGCTGGGATTACAGGCATCTGCCACCATGCCTGGCTAATTTTTGTATTTTTAGTAGAGATGGGGTTTCGCCATGTTGGCCAGACGGGTCTCGAACTCCTGACCTCAGGTGATCTGCCCATCTCAGCCTCCCAAACTGCTGGGATTACAGGCATGAGCCACCATGCCCGGATGTTAACTATTATTCTCAATACATTTTTTAGTATGTTTATATCCATGAGAGGATTTTGTATCCAAATCACTGCCTTAGCAAGAATAATTATTTAAAAATATACTGTCTTTTATGAATAAAATATATAGCTAAATGGGTAATTTTCTAGACAAAACAGTCAAGTACAAAACCAGGTCCAGGCATAGCATTTTCATGATTATTTTATGGTGTTTACAAAAGACCAAGGAGTAGACTTCCTGCACTTCAGGGAGACTGGACCCATCTTGGCTAACATAACTGGCCTAAATCAAAACAAGAAAAGGAGTAACCTGAAGGCTGAAGAAAACACGAACTGGTTAAGAAGTAGCAGAATGATGAAAGCCACTTCTAGAGAGCAGGAGAAAAGGTCGTTGGCTGTACACTTGATTGACAGAAAAAGCCAACAACCAGAGAAATAATGACTTGAAGATCATAAGCAAGATCATAATGAATCAATGGGAAGAAAGAAGGTAAAAACAAGATTCACTTTTCAAGATGTTACAGCATTTTAAATGAGAGCTTTCGGGATCAATTCTTTCCCTCCACCCTGCTCTGATCATTTCCAATATTTTAGAAGTATATTAAGAAAAACATCTTTTAATCTCAGAGCAGCTAAAATTGGTTAAATCATGGCATTAGTAAAGTAAAAAGTCTTGCTTATTCTTAGCAAAACCTTTCAAAAAATTCTTGGGCTGGGCATGGTGACTTATGCCTGTAATCCCAGCACTTTGGGAGGCTGAAGCAGGAGGATCGCTTGAGCCCAGGAGTTCAAGACCAGCCTGGGCAACATGTAGAAAACCTCTCTCTACAAAAAATACAAAAATTGTGCAGGCATGATGGCATGTGCCTGTAGTCCCAGTTACTTGGAGGCTGAGGTGGGAGCATTGCTTGAGCCTGGGAGGTCAAGGCTACAGTGAGCCATGATTGTGTCACTGCATTTCAGCCAGGGTGACGGAGACCCTGTCTAAAAAAATACGTGAAATAAAATAGAATTCTCATAAAACCATGCTGTACTAGGACAATGGGATGGTGCTTGTTCCTTTTTTTGTGTGTCTCATTTTGTTTCTATAGCAAAATAATTTGTATCCAATATATATTTTTTGTCCAATCAGAAAATGTTCATAACAGTCTCCATATAGAGAGTGAAATTTGGAAAGATTTTGTGCTTGTAAAATAAATTTGTGAGTCATAAATCCCTGGGAATCAGTCAGTCAGAGCTTTTTTTTGTTTTTAATCCTTTGCATGTAAACTACTAGGTATCCTCAGACCTCAGGGGGCCTTTGTGTGCCTCTAAAACTGTCCTAAGAGAGCAGGGAAGAACTTGAAATTCCATCTCTCACAGGCATCCAGGCTAACGAGTTTAATGAGAACCTTTTTGTTGGTCTCTGTTCCTGTAAATGTCTTATTATTGTTGTTGTTGTTGTTGTGTGTGTGTATTTTTAATTTATAAGAATGGATATGCAGTAAATATTTTATTCACTCTATAACATAGACCCCAAACTTCTTTGCCACTTAAAATATCTTGATAGTTGAGGCTTGATGCATAGAAAGAGAGCAATGTAAACTAACCAATGTATCAAGTTCTCTGTTTTTGCACATAAGAATACAGCAAAGAATAACAACCATTATCTATCCATAAGATCACAGGTATAGGCACAATTTGAAAAAAAAAAGTAAAGACTCCCCATTAAGGAGATATTTTCCCTTTAATGTAATGCAAGATCATTGGTAGATTTTGGATCCACTTGTCTGAAAAAAAAATTCAGTATTAGCAAAATAATTACACAGGTCACTATTTATATCTATCTCTATTGACAACGGTAGTCATGTATTTGTTTAAACTAGAGTGCTTTATATAATATCCTATTCCCTAAAAATGGATTAGAACATCACAAATACGCATAAATGTTATGTGTCTTGCATTTCTCAGTAGGAATTCAAGCTAACAGAGTCTTCCACTTAATGACATTTTTAATCAAGGCATAACATTTCCTTGAATTAATGAACCATTGTTTCTCATAACACAACTACAGATAGAACCCTAGTTGATTACATAGTCTGTAAATTGCCCATCTCATCCAGATATTAGCCAAGTGTTTGGCATAACATATACATATGAATTTTGCCAAATAAATTATCTCATTCTTCCAGTCCTCTATGGCTGGCAGTCAAAGTGTGATAATGCTTTCAACAGTAAAATGGCTATTTAAAAAGAATAATGCCTATTAAGTGGCAGCTTAGGCAGGCTAAGGTTTTGGATACATCCAGTTTTGGCCATATTATATTGTTTTGTAGTCAGCTGAATACTCAGAGAGAAAAAGTAGGATTCAGACTTCAAGATTTCTTCCCTTACAAGGATCCGCAATGTAAGATCCTTGGTGGACCTTGGATCAATTAAAAAAGACCAGCTTTGTTATAAAGCACATTATTAGGACCACTGGGGAAATTTGAATATAGACTGTACATTAGATAATTACATTATATCAATATTAAATTTCCTAGTTGTAATATAGGAGAATGTTCTTGCTCTTAGGAAATGCATATTAAAGTGTCTAGCCATAAAGCTTCATATTATCAGCAACTAACCCTCAAGTGGTTCGGCCAAAATAGCAAAAAAATTACACACACACGCATATACATACATACATACATAAAACAAATGTGTCAGAATGTTAACAACTGGTTAATTGACAGATATATAGGTATTTATTGTTATTCTTGCAACTTTTCAACAGTTTTAGAAATTTTCAACATACAAGTTGAGGAAGAAAATAATTTATTCCAAGGAACTCAAGAAAATATGCTTGGAAAAATATGCAGTAAGTCAGCCAAAATGTTAGACGCTTCTAAGGAAATACAACGATAGAAGCCAGATTCTTCCGTGGGCATCAGAAAAGTCAACTACTTGCTGCTACCATCAGCTCATGATGCCCAGTAAGCCACAAACACTTGCAGTGAAGCATCAGAGGATGAACTAGAGGAAGTTGAATATGACCAGGAAACTGTGTCTATGGTGGTAGAAGAGGCTGCCTGAAGACCAGGAATGATGACTCACTAGTAAGCCTTATTCACAACTCTACTCCTGCCACCACCCACTGGACTGAATCTCATCTGGGCCTCCAGGAGCAAGTAATCCTGTTATGTGCATCTTACATCATCAGTCATCTTCAGAGGCAGCCAAGGATATCTCTCCTGCAGTTTAAACACCCAGTCAAAGCTTGGGACTAGCAGTTTTCTAATGAGGACCAATGAGTAGGTGATCTGTGAGAAGATCAGGGAGAACCCACAAGAGCCAATGTGGTCCAGGTTCAAAGTAAAGTAGGGACTTCAGGAAACAGAAGCAGCAGATAAACTAAACAGAAGTAGAGACTTTACTTGGGCAGCTGAGTCAAAGAGGCTGCAAATAGCAAGTTCCACAGATAAAAAAACCTCAAACTCTTTACAACTCTTATAACTAGCAACCACCTCCTTAATTACCTTGGTTTGGGTGAGTTCTCTAGTGTAGCAAGAGTCTTAACTTGACCCCATGAACTCACAGTCCAGGGCAGACTCTTTTGTCATATGGGCCAATGAACAGTTCAGAAATTGAAGCTAGTCATGGCAAAATACAGCTGCAATTTTAAAAAATAGGAAACATTGATATGAATAGTGCTTTTCCCCAGTCATCACCAATCATATGACTAAGGATACAGGTAGGGACTTGAAATGGTCAGTACCCGATGAGTCTGATATCAGACAGAGGTTACATAAAACATGATCTATACAAGGAGACTAAGTGCTCTCTCATGGCAGCAAAATTACTCATCTACCTGGATTTCCAAGGACACCCGGGAAGGGAGAAAACAGAAAGAGGATGTTGTGTCATTCATTAGGAAAGCACTTTCATATGGGTTTCCCATGGTCCTGCTAATCCTCAGTGTGAACACAGCGGCCAAGCCTGCCAACGCTCTCTCTTTCTCTCACAGGCGGCACAGCGAACTCAAAAGTCTGGTTAACAAAGAAAATGTCTACATGTTCCTCATAACATGGAACAAAATGATATGGCAGACTATCAAGTGTGGGTGGAAATCAAGTCCTCAGCAGCCTGTTGTCATTTTAGATAACGATTCAAGACCAGAGTCTATCAAAGACAATATGGAAGCAATAGACAAGTGTAGGCTCAAATTCTCCCAGAGCGTATTTCAACTTGAAAATGTAAGAAGGTGAAACTGAAAAATAATGAGGAATTATTTGTGGAAAACAGACTGCCAAAGTAGTGACCTATAGAAAATAGTTACACATTCTTTTAAAATATAAATAAATATGTTTTACTTGAGGAAATTACAGATAATCTTTAATACAAGATTTAACTGACTTTGACTGTTCTTTATCAAGGCTGAGTTCTTTACCTTACTTTTAGAGGTTGTGAGCTCTGCATTGTAAATTCACTTGTAGAAATAGCCTACATTTTCACCCATTATTCACTATTCTTACATCTGGTATTAGTTCTTTTTGGTTTCAATGGTGTGGGCTGGGATGCAGGGACACATTATGGCAGAAGAGTGATGGGAGGTACAAGAGAGAGGAAAGAGGTGATGAGGGCATCCTCAAGTCATTGAGGAGTAGCAGTCTGTCTTCAGAGCATGACTGGCAGAGGAAGGCAAACCCAGGATGCTTGTGGAGGAGAAAGAATGTGCAGACAAATCAGTTCGAGAAACAAGAACAGGGGCAACATAAATGATGGCCGCTAGTATTTATCAAATAAAAGCATGTACCATTTTGGATGTGTGTCTGTATATGTGTGTGTATTTTATTTAATTGCCACAACACATTAAGTCAGTTAGTATTATGTCCTACCATCTTTTTTAGCAAATGAGAAAATTAAAACTCAGAGAATTTTTTTTTTTTGACAGAGTCTTGCTCTGTCGCCCAGGCTGGAGTGCAGGGGCGCAATCTCAGCTCACCGCAACATCTGCTTCCTGGATTCAAGTGATTCTCGTGCCTCAGTCTCCCCAGTAGCTGGGAGTAGAGGCACCCACCACCATGTCCGGCTAATTTTTGTATTTGAGTAGAGATGGGGTTTCGCCATGTTGCCCAGGGTGGTCTTGAACTCCTGAGCTCAGGAAATATGCCTGCCTCCACCTTCCAAAGTGCTGGGATTACAGGCATAAGCCACTGTGCCCCACAAGCTCAGAGAATTTAAAGGCTTGTCTGAGCTCACCCAACCACTTAGAAGCAGGGCTAGAATTCAAATCTGTATCTCTCCATCTCTAAATTGTATGTTCATTCCATTCCTTCTCTCTGGGGAGGCTGTATTTGTTGAGGAGGAATGTATTTGAGACTTGTAGTCACTAATGTTGTTCATGAAATGTTTCTGATGTCCCTTCTTGTAGGACTGTCGTAGGATTGCATGTTCCCAGTCCCTCTGAATTTAGGGTGACTGTATGACTTGTTTTGACCAATGAAATGTATGAAAGTTGACATGTCCCTTCTGGATAGAAAATGTAAGACCTAGTGTGAGATTGGCCACACCCCTTCCCTCTGCTGCAGTTATTGTATAATGGTGTAAGTACCTGCCAATGTCTATCAGTCTGCATCCTTGAGCGACCACAGTGAGTATCTTCACCCCTTGCTGGCCCCATCGACACTTAGTCAACATGAATAAACTTTTGTTGTTTTAAGCCACTGAGATTTGGGGCTTATTTGTTACTGTAGCATCATTCTCCTTCTACTAACTAACATAAGGTCTCACTATACTTTGATGGCTGAGTTTATTATGGGTCTCTACGAATTTGACCATAAATAAGTCAACTTATGAATAACTGAGTGTTGTATGAATTGTGTATGTAATATATTAAAACTATCTTTTGGCGCTGGTGAGAAAGAAGGTTTTAAAGGCTGTTTTGGTTAGCTTTTAATTTCACAGAAGCATTAGGTTTAAGGGCATGAAATTTAGTTACTGGTAGAGCCAAAGACATGTTCCTTAACAAGCTCGAATATGATGAGCTGCTACTGTATAAGGATAATCCTGACCAGCTGTCACTTAAACAGGCCAAATGGTTTCCAATGGGAACCCGTGAGCAGCAATAAGGATATTAAGACTAACTCATGGCTTCTAGTGGAAAAAACAACTCATCGTGCAAGGGTCAGTGGTATTGCCTTTGGTTAAGAAAAACTAACTACTTGGGAGGTTGAGGCAGGAGAATCACTTGAACCCAGGAGGCAGAGGTTGCAGTGAGCCAAGATCGTGCCATTGCACTGCAGCCTGGGTGACAGTGCAAGACTCCATCTCAAAAAATAAATAAATAAATAAAATAAAGAAGAAAAAGAAAAACTATATTATTTGCTGCATTCAATCATACATTGCACAAATACTTCTTAACAATGTACAGGAAGGGATAGAATATTATCATTATGTGCGTAAGTCTAATGCATCTATAATTTGTATAGTTGCCAGCTACAGTGAGAAAGCTAAGACTTCTCTTAGCTAAGATCTGTCCCTTGTGATCTGGCCACAGGCTACTTTTCCAGTCTCATTTTTACCATTGTACCTAAGATTCATGTTCCAGCTATAACATACTGTTTTCAATTCCCCAATTGAAAAATACTTGTGTTTAATCCTTATATGTGTACATATCATCTCCCTAACTTGAACCCAAATCCAATTTATTCACTGCAGGTCTCTACTCAAGCCATCCATTCTCTGTCTCATCTGTTTATTATTCACCTAATAGAAATCCCTACCTACTTTCTCTATGCAAATTTCTGGCTCCTTCCTCTGCATTCTCAGCATACTTTCTGTACCTTTCTACGCTAGCATTTCTCACATTTTATTATACTTATGGTATTTATTCACCTATCTGCTTTAACAGACTGGGAAGTCCTAGAATAAAGAAATAACAATTCACTTATCTTATATCCACAGACCAGTACAGAATGTGGCATAAAGATGATCAATCAGCATTTGTTAGATGGCTGCGTGAATGAAAGAATAAGGGAATAAAGAAACTTGAAGCTTCTTGGAGAGATAGCTCATGTTTATTCTGTCTTTATAAGCAAAAGAATATTTATTTAACAAATGAATAAATGATCTTATATAAAATCATAAAGATTACTCAAAGGGGGTAAGCATCAACAGTAAAGAATAATGATGATGAACCCTCTCTAAATTTTAGAAATGCTTCAGTTATGGCAATAAAATTAATAATTTCTGGTTCCAGGGGAAACTCTGCCCATACTTTAAAAAATAAACCAATTAACCAACAATGTCTAAGAAAGCATAGATTTCATTTGGTCAAGTGTTCACCAGGATAATTGAGGAAAGGATGGAGGAGTGTGCTGGAAATATTGAAATACATTCTTGTGAACAAGCTGGAAGATTGTAACAAATGTATTCTGAAGGGCACAATAAAAGTCAAGAGAGTTTACCATAGTGAGACGATGAAGCTCTGGCTGAATATGAACCAGAATGCATTTTTAAAAGAATTCCTTAAATTAAACTCCATGATAATTCCATCCTTTGAAAATGACAAGTCTTTCATCATCACGACCTATGACACTGTGCTCATCTGTGGAAATAAAAAGGGTCAAGGAAAATACCCACTTCATGATCATTGTAGGGGAAGCTTATAATTCACTACATTCAGGAATATCACATACCGTAGGATTGTTAGCTACTCCACCTCAATGCTAAACCAAACCAAACCAAAATGCAACAAAAATGCTCGAAAAATTCAATAGCAAATCAGCACAGAAAAAGAAAATGTTTACATTTTTATAAAATTTTCAATTTGACTACAAAGTACTACTTTGGAGATCTGGGCTACTCAAAGCAGCCACCTGGCTCCCTCAGTGACATGTTGGTTACAGGTCCCTGTGAGATGAGAAACTTGCAATAAATACAGTGCTTCCTCCATCAAGAAAGTCTTGCTACAAAAGAAGAAAGAGAAAGAAAAGAAATAGTTAAACTAAAAAGTATGCCTAGTGCCTTATTTGATTTATATTCTGGCACGAGTTCTGTATGTCATGACGAATAAGTAATAATTCAAATGGGTGCTGGTGCATAGACTGTGCTTCGAGTAGTACTCGACGCAGATCATAGCCATGGTGATGTGAGCAGCAATCTCCTTACCAGCACTATGCCAGGGAACGAATCCAAAAACCTCAGCTTCAGGAAAATAATAAGAGGAATGAAAACAGATGAGCACAAGAGAAGCAAATATTCTCTTTTTTCATTAATCATACAACTAACTGCAAATATGTATCAGATACCTAATTTATTCTTTTGTTTTCCTTTGTAGTCCCTCTCAATCTTAACTTTCCCCTGTTAAAAAACAGGAGAATTGCTTGAACCCGGGAGGTGGAGGTTGTAGAGAGCAGAGATCGCACCACTGCACTCCAGCCTGACAACAGAGAGAGACTCCGTCCAAAACAGAACAAAAAACAATAGCACAACGAACAAACAAACAAACAAAAAAAATGAGTAAAACCATCAAAAACCAAAACCACACAAGCAGCAATAACAACAAAAGAAAAAAATGTTCACAGAATCAGAGAGCTACAAGTCTTTAGCACTCAGGAAAATGACGCCCCCAAAAGTTCAGTGAAGTTTGAAGGTCATTGTTTATATGTCACATGTTTTTGAAAAAGGATATGTAGTAGGAACTCCAGCTAGTGACAGAGACCACAAATTGAGGGTCCAGCACCCACTTTCCAACCCTAAATCCACTCTGTACTCAGAACTGAGCTGAGTGGCTAACAAGAGGAGGGCAGACAAAAAAGACGTTGATTTTTTTTAAACCAGAGGCTTTTCATCGTATGAATCAATATATGTGCCAAGCAGGGAGTTCAGTGGAAAAATGTAAGACCAAAACCGACAGGGATAATAAGGCGACACTTGAACAGACTTGGAAGGATCTTGGAAGCTCATTCCATTCAACTGGACCCATTTTGTTGGCAAGAAGTCTTTCTGAAGGTCTGAGACTAGCATCCAAGCTCACCAAGGACTTTCCCATGAGTAGTTGTTAGAACGACAGCTTTGCCTTGAGGGGAGAGGGGAATGGCAGAGGGTAGAGATTGAGTATCCCTTATCCAAAATGCTCTGGACCAGTAGTGTTTCTGATTTTGATTTTTTTTTTTTTTTTTTGGATTTTGGAATATTTGAATATACATGAGATATCTTGGGGATGGGACCCAAGTCTAAACATAAAATTCATTCATGTTTCATATACACATAGCCTGAAGGTAATTTTATACAATATGTTTAATTTTTTTTTTTTGCATGAAACAAAGTTGTGTGCATTGAACCATCAGAAAGCAAAAATGTCACTATCGTAGCCACCCATGGGGACAATTTGTGGTTATTTGGTATCACCATAATTCCTGACTGAATTTATATGCTACTCATAGCAATTATTTTCTTACACTTATTCACACATAAATACGAAACACTAAAATATATGACATCATTAATACACAGAAAAAAATGTGTTCAAGGGTAACTAAGCAGGCCAGGTGCAGTGGCTCACACCTGTAATCCCAGCACTTTGGGAGGCTGAGGCGGGTGGATCACTTGAAGTCAGGAGTTCAAGACCAGACTGGCCAATGTGGTGAAACCCCCCGTCTTTACTAAAAATACAAAAATTATCTAGGTGTGGTGGTGGGCACCTGTGATCCCAGCTACTCAGGAGGCTGAGACAGGAGAATTGCTTGAACCTGGGAGACATGTGTTGCAGTGAGCCGAGATCGTGCCACTGCACTGTTCAGCCTGGGTGATAGAGCAAGACTCTATCTCAAAGCAAACAAACAAACAGCAAACAAACAAACAAACAAAAACATTGACTAAGCAGTACAGTTGCATCTCAAGAATCAGCTGTTCAACAGCACCAACAACCAACAGCAGGCTTCCAGTCTCAACCTGCCATGCTGCCTTTTGATGAAAAGGGTACTGTGCACTGTGGCATCATGCCAATGCTCAAAAGTTTAAGATTTGGGGACACTTCAGACTTTCAATTTTTGGATTAGGGATGCTCAACATGCATTAGTAAATTTTTTTTTTTTTGAGTCTGGTACCATTTATATGGGTGTGTCAAATTAAGCACATAAATTATGTGTTTATGATTTGTCTTTATGATCTGTGTAGTTTTCTATATGAATGTTAACTTCTAATAAAATTTTTTTAAGGAAAAGAGTATTATGTGCCAGGCATAGGGAAGAACGGGTCATAGTGAGGAAGGTCCACTGCTTGTTGCATGAACTATTTGAGTCCTTCTCTTTCCACACAAACTAGGTACCATTATAGGATAATAGTGTAAATGATACATTTTAAGAATTTATCCAATGGAGAAAAAATCAGAGAAGTTTAAAAGTACACGCACAAAGATGTATTCTGTCATGCACAAAGATGTATTCTGCAGCTAAACATTGAAGCTACTAAAATGTCCATGAGTCAAGGATTAAAGAAATGACAGAAGAGTCACAGAGTGGAGTCTCTTGATCCTATTATATTAAAAAGGACTATATATATATATATATATATATAAATTTAATTTAATTTTAAGTTCCAGGATACATGTGCAGGACATGTAGGTTTGTTACATAAGAAAACACGTGCTATGGTGGTTTGTTGCGCCTATCATCCCATCACGTAGGTATTAAGCCCAGCATGCATTAGCTAATTTTCCCTGATGCTCTCCCTCCCACCACCCCACCCCGAAGGGCTCCAGTGTGTGTTGTTCCCCTCCCTGTGAAAAAGGACCGTATTTTCTAACATGAAAAGATGCCGAACATCTATGACTAAGTCAAGAAAGTAACCTTCAGAATTGTGTATAGTATGATTCCATTTTTGTAAAACAACAAGTACTACTGCTACTACTATTATACACACATATTTTAGATGCTAAAACAGCAAAACAACAAAAGAGGTTATATACCGAGCTATTAACATATGTTTTTGTTAGAGGGTACTACTATTATGGGGCATGTTAACATTCTATTTTGTGCATTTCTATGTTTATATTTTGACAAAAAGAATGTGTATTAACATCAGAAAAAATAATAAAGGTATTCTCATTAAGAAATAGAAATAAAATTTGATTATAGCATATGCCATGAAAATACTGCTGGTTTTAAGCCCAGGACTTGTTTTTTCTCTTCCCCCTCCTCCTTCTCCTCTCTTTTTCTGTACTGTCTATACTTAACACAAACCTTTGAAATAGTTCATTTCTACCATTTTTTTTCAAAGTTTGACTCTCAGGCTGATGCCAGAAAGTCACTCTTCCTAATAGGGCTTAAATGTACTTTGAGGAAGCATCGCATTTTACAGGATGTTGTCGATGTTCTACTTAAGAAATGAGAATAGTATATCCCTCTTCATACTTAGAGATATGTTAAAGTGTGTACGACTGACGGCTCAGATATCTTTATCTTTTTTTTTTCATAAAAAATGTTCCAAACTTAGTAAAGGCTAAATAATGACTATTTCCTATATTCATAAGGAACTCTTGAAGGATGCATTTAATGTCATGAGACTGAGTATGAAGACATTTTATCCTAGGGACACATCTGCCACAAATCAGAATCAGAACAGAAGGGACCACAGAATTTGGCCCAGTAGACTGTTGCCCGGCCCCTGAAATGGCCAGTGAATGCACAGATGGACTTCCTGAATTCTAAATCAAAGGTTGGGCCACGTATGCATACCAAAGCCTTCTTCATCTAAGTCTTTGGCTTGAATCCTCTAGGCACATATGTTGGCTAAAAGAAATCCTGCCAACTTGTGGGCTTAAAGCTTGACCTTCTTCCTTGTTGGGTTCCCTATTCCATTAACTAACTTAAAGGCTTTATTATTATTATTATTTTTAGCTCTCATTATAAACAATCATGAAAGTCTATAAAAATTAGGCCTATAATACTTTGTATTAATATACTAATATATTATAATAGGCTCCACAAGTAGATATTTGAAGAAAACAACATTCTCTGTGGCACTACTTTTTGACTTTTAGTTTCATTTGACAAATATTTACTGAATGGCTTATGGGTACCAGGAGCCAGTAAGTGGGACCTACATAGTGCCTGGCATCCAGGGCCATTCAGAAATGTATTTTTTTCAGATTCTTAAATTACTACTTAAAAAACTCAGATGAACGAAACATAAACATTCAGCCATAATTTTATTTTCACTTCTTCATTATAAACTAATTAAGTATAAAAATGCTCATACAAACTCTACAAACTTGAAACAAAAAAGGAGCCCCCAAAAATGTTGTAATATAAGTACAGGGAGAAGAGTAAGCCAGAGAAGAATGATCATCAAATGAGCTCAGACTTGATCTAGCATAGAGGCTGAATCAGAATTTTGCCTGTGATGAGTTAGTCTTTCTTTTTGATAATGAATGTATAACTCCAAGTTTGCTTAAAGGTTAGTATGGTTGGTCATTCTTACAAATCAGCTCTGTCATTCTTCATCTGCTCTCACTAAACAAGAACAAGAAAAAAGAAAAAGAAACCCAGGAAACCTGCAAATAAACTCGTGGATTTGATGCCACATGCAATCACACGGTTATTTCTCTCTTAACTCCTGATGCTCTTGTCCACATGGTAGACATCTAGTAAAATCTGTTGAACTGAACGAACCAACAGCAAGGGAGAATGGACTCGATCTTACCTTACAACAGGTTTCTTTAGGTTTCTTTAATGAGAACAATCAATGTGTGTGTTCAGCTCTTCAAAACACTTTGCCTTATATAGAGGAATCAAAAATAATAAGCCCCTCAAAGCCAAAACGCGAAAATGGAATATCCCACCCACGTGCTGGATCTCAGTATTTCCAGATGACTTCCAAGGTTGGCAGATGCTTCGGCGGCCCTACGATGTCCAGCGTTTGAAGGTGACTAGAGCATGGGCTGAGGGAGGCTCTGAGACCAGGCAGCCTCACTCACAAGCCCTCCAAAAGGCAATTTGCATTACAGATCAGCTAAAAACGGTGTTCTGTGTGTGGTGGTGGCGGGGGAAAAGACACCACTCTACTTAGTAGAATGAAGAGAATTTAGTTACAAAAAGATATTTAAGAACCTCTATGGGCACGATCACAAATAAGCTGAGACACCCAGACTAGTTGTATAATTCAGCAATTAAATATCGCTTTTTTTTTTTCCAGAGGGTGCATGGGGCTCTGCAAGACTGCATTAAGAGGCAAACCCTTTAAGAAAAAATTGTTACTTGTGCCTCTTTTCCTGTTGACAGGCTGTTGTCTGAACAATGAATCCTGGAAGCACCTAGGAGAAGGCACCTAGGAGAAAGGTCTTAGGGAGTAGTCCCGCGGGTCCGCCCCAGGACAGTAACGCTATCAGTTTCCCCGCCCTTTGCACCTGTAGTGTAGACTGTACCAGATGCGATGGCTTTGAGATGTCCTCTAGCCATCGGAGCCCATCATCTGCCACAAAGAATCACCGAAGTACTTACTTTAGCAGAACATTTTCCGAAGGGAAATTAACAGGGAGAGGAAATGAAGAACATTAACAAACAGACCCCGTCTCCAGAGTCTGAGATCAAACCCGAGTCCGATGGAGCCCGGGCATCTGGTGGAGGAAAGCGGGCAGGCATAGATATGTCTGTGAATGAATCCCTCTGCTCCCTGGGGGAGGGCACATTCTATATACCTTTCCTAAATCAGAATTGAAGCAATTTGCCCATCATTCCTTACACCTCGACAGGGAAAGGCAGGATTCCAGTGTCTCATCAGACCCAGGAAAAGGGGAAGGGTCGCTGGCGCAGTTACCTACTGGGTTTCCGGGAGCTAGGGAAAACACCCCCGGGAAACGCAAGTGTTCAGTGCCACATAAAACTTCCCGGATTTAGGGCCACCCGAAGACGGGCGAAAAGACTCTCCAGCGCCTTAAGGTTCAAAGCCAGCTGTCAGTGTGCGCATGGCGAGTCCCCGTTCCCGGGAAGGGACGCAAATGATCCTAGAAAATCAGACAGGAGCAAAACAAACCCAAGAATGACACTCCACACACCACAAAGGCAAAAGCAAACAAAATGCACCTAGACACACACTCTGCAAAGTGTAGAACTGTCTACACTTGCATGGAGGAATCCACCTTGCAGAGCGAGGGTAGACCTTCCCGGCTCCCCGTGTCTGGGACCGAGGCAGGTCATGCCGGGGCCAAGGACATTGCTCTCAGGGCCCCTCGCAGCTCCTACTGCAGCCCGTGGAGTCACCCCGAGACTCGGAGAGCCGGGCTGCGATTGCTTCTCGGGACAGTAAAGACACCGCGAAAGGGATAGATTTGAGGGTGTTCCACAGAAAGGAACCAGATCTCCGGGAGCCCAGATCTCGGGGAGTCTGGGAGGCAGCTCGCCTCCAGGACCCGAGGCCGCCCCAGACAAGGAGTCGGGGCGCCCTCCGCGTAGGGCAAGTTCACCCCCAGAGCTCGGGACCCTGCAAGTCTCCCTCACTGACCTGCAAGTCGGGACACGCGACTTCCCGGCCGGTCTCCTGCGCTCGCGGTGGGGCTGTGCTCCCGTCTGGACGATCCGCGCCCGCGAAGCAGTCCTCGGAAATGTCGGGCGCAGCTGCGCGGCGCGCAGTCTGGGCGCACGGCGGACAGCGGGCGCAGCGGGAGTGGACCGTGGCCGCCTGCTCTGCACAGCCCGCGCGTCGTCCCTCCGCCCCTACCGGCCGCAGAACCAATGGCCGCGAGCGGGGCCCACTCCTCACCGCCCCCAAGTCTCAGCTCTGGCGGGCGCTTGGGTCCAGCTCGGGCGAGGGAGGAGCTTGCGCCACCGTTGGAAAATCCCGGAGGACTAGGAGGCGTTGCGCAGGGAGCCCCATCTGGGGAAGGCAGGTGTAGTGGGTGAACTTTTGTGTGTATTTGTGTGTGTGGCAGGGGGGCGTGTTTTTTTTTTTTTAGGGCTCAGGGGCCTGTCTCTGCAGATGAAAGTATCCACTTCTTGCCAACTTTCTCCTCCTCTGACATCTTTTGTGAGTTCCTCGCAGCCCCCACCCAAAACAACTACTCTGGGTGCATCATCACAAGCCCAGCTGTGACTGAACTGCGTGGGGCATGGCCTCATCCCGTGATGAGCTTCACCACAGACAGCCCTCGCTCAGCCTTCGCCGCGTGCCCCTCTGAATCCTATACCAAATCACGAAATGAGTCGAATAGGATTGGCATTTCTGTCATTGCCAGGGAGACAGGCAGTCATGAGTCCCTACTAGGGAACTGGAGTGTCATATATCATAACAGAACTCCGGAAAAGGACGCTTTAACTGATATGACCAACTTCAGTTACCAGTCAGTGCTGCTACCTTGACCAGAAGACTCTCCCTCTGTATTCCTGTTTTTCCACTGGAAAATGAGAGACTTGGATCGCTTGGTGTCTGCGGGCTCTTTCACTCTGACGTTCAACAATCCTGTTGCTCTGTGGCCTGCAAGGGGCTGAACCCCTGGGAAGTGCTGGTGTGGCTACCTGTTCCTTGAGCCCCTACTCCATCTGGTTCTGCTGTCTTCACTGTGAGACCTATTTGTGGCCAGAGAAGCAAATCATGCACAATACAGAATCAGGCCACACAAGTCTCAATGACCACCAACACATGCAGGTATACTGCCACCCACCAGGGCCCGGCTCCTGGTAGCTGGCTACTTCCACCCATATTCAGTTGTTCTCCAGGTAGAGACAGGCAGGGTCACCTGGCTTAACTGTGAGGCTCTGTGGTATGTAAGGAAAGGCTCTCTGTCTCTCCCCTTCCTTCTCCAGGGCAATTGGGGGTGGCTGTGAATCTTTTCTATGTGGATCCTTCTGTGCCTGATATAAAATGTGCGAGGATGGAATGAGCCCTGTTGTCAAGAGGGCAGATTCAGAGAACCACTTCCCTCTAGGCACACTTGGATTGGCTTCCTGAATTTCAACTGTTCATGTGCCACCCTCATGAGTTACCTTATATCCATCTACAGTCTGTTCCTTTATGCACTTAGTAAATTTCACCTTAGATTTTTACTTGGCTTCATCGTAAGCAATAGTATCTGTGAAATTATTGGTTTGTGAGATACCAGTTGTATTTAACATTTAAATGCACAATGAAATAAAGGCATAAGTCTTCCATGCTAAAATCATTCTGAACATCACTGGTTGTTCTCACAACTCACTTTGTGAAACACTGAGGCGTATGAGGGGGCAGTTAGAACTGTTGACCTTCAAAACAGTGGTCCTCAAAATTTCTTTGTACGTAAGATACCTAGGCCCCAACCCTATTGTCTGGTTCATTCATACTCTACATGTTTGTTCGTTTGTTTTGTCTCTCCCCTTCCTTCTCCAGGGCAATTGTGGGTGGATGTGAATCTTTTCCCTGGGGATCCTTCTGTGCCTGATGTGAACCTTCAGTGAAGAGTCTCGCTCTGTTGCCCAGGCTGGAGTGCAGCGGTGTGATCTCGGCTCACCGTAATCTCCGCCTCCCTGGTTCAAGCGATTCTCCTGCCTCAGCCTCCCGAGTAGCTGGGATTACAGGCACCCACCACCAGGCCCAGCTAATTTTTGTATTTTTGGTAGAAAAGGGGTTTCTCAATATCGGCCAGGCTGGTCTTGAACTCCTGACCTAAGGTGATCGAACTGCCTTGGCCTCCCAAAATGCTGGGATTACAGGCGTGACCCACCGTGCCCGGCCCATACTCTACATGATTCTAATGCAGTTTGTCCATTGAGAAACCCTGCCAACATCCTGCAATTGTCAGAGAGGGGAAAAGGGCTGTTGATTGCTGAGCAGGCTTTTTATTTGGGCTGGTAAAGCAGTTTTCTTTTCCTTGTCTTCCCTTTGGTGACAAGGTAAGGTGAGTTTCTTTCCCTCAGTGTCTATTTTATAAGGCTTTTCTTGACATTTCCTAAACTTGGTTTCCTAGTTTAGTTCCTAAGTTTCCTAGTTTCTTAGTTCCCATAGTTTCCTGGAGGTAACAAATTACCAGAAACTGGGTGGCTTAAAACAACGGAAATATATTCTTTCTCAGATCTGGAGTCCAGAAATGAAATTGTTGGTTGGTTCCTTCTGGAAGCTCTAAGAGAATCCATTACAGAAGTCCCCACCTTGTCCATGGGGCATGTGTTCCAAGATCTCCAGTAGATGTCTACAACCACAGATAGAAGTGAGCCCAATTCTGTTCATCAGAATGCATTTCTGTTCATGTCTTCCACCCACAAGCTGAATGCCCTTTTCATCTTAACTAACCTCTTATCCCGTGCTGTGGCCGTAACTTTTGCAGTTTGAAGTGCGACAGCAAAACTGCACAACTTTCTGTTCCTTTCTTCACAATTTCACGGATAGAAGGTTCCTTCTTACTGTAGATCTAAGCAACCTCAGCCGGTGTGTTTTTTCTTTCCTTATTAAGAACTTTCACCTTTTCACTCAAAGGTGAAACTTTACAGTTTTTCTTTGGCATACCCGACTTGCCAGTGTCACTACTCTCGTATTTTGAGGCCATTATGAAGTCAAATAAACTTTTCGTGAAGACAAACAGTGTGATTCCATGACAGCCCATTTGATAACCAAGACGGCTACTAAGTGGCTAATGGGTGGGGAGCTTAGACGCTGTGCATACACCATTATATCCACAGGAGGTATCCATACTGGACAAAGAGATGATTAATATTTCAAGCGGGATGAAGCAGGACAGTGTGAGATTTCATTACGCTACTCAGAATTGTAGCAACTTAAAACTTATTAATTGTTTATTTCTGGGATTTTCCATTGAATATTTTCAGACCACAGACCTCAGGTAACTGAAACTGTGGAAAGTGAAATCTCAGATAAAAGGGGGACTACTGGGCATGGCTTTTTCTCAGCATTCAGCAATCCTTAGTGTTCCCTGGCTTGTAGGTGGATGCATTGCTGCAGTCCCTGCCTCTGACTTCAGATCATCTGCCTGATGTGTTTCTTCTTCCCTTCTCTCCTAAGGACACTTTTATTGGATTTAGGGCCCACCATAATCCAGAATGACCTTATCTTGAGATTCTCAATTAAATTACATCTGCAAAGACTGTTTTTTCCAAATAAGGTCACATTGACAGGATCTAGGTGTATATCTATTTTGGGGGAGGCATCATTCAGCCCTCTACAATTAGTATCAGTGATTGTCCAAACCCTCTGCTTTTGTGTGAGGGTATTCTGCCTCCTCAGAGTGACATTGGGTAAACTCTAGTGATTTTAGGCTTTTGGGTAACTGCCAAAGTCAACAGGGCCACTTTGCAATTCTCAAAAAAAAAAAAAAAAAAAAGCTGGCCACTTAAATATGACACTGGGAAAACATGTAAATGTGCTTTGTGGTCTTACTTTGTAAACTCAGTGATTCTGTCGAATTCTTCTTTCTCCTTATCTTTTTGGCTTAAGGTAGGGTATCTTGATAACATCCTTTGTTTGGTCTGGTACAAAACTCCTTTATTGCCTCTGTATTAGTCTGTTCTCATGCTGCTAATAAAGACATGTCCAAGACTTGGTAATTTGTAAAGGAAAGAGACTTAATTGACTCACAGTTCCACATGGCTTGGGAAGTCTCACAATCATGGTGGAAGGCAAGGAGGTGGAAAGTCACGTCTTACATGGTGGCAGGCAAGAGAGAGCTTGTGCAGGGGAACTCCTATTTATGAAACCATCAGATCTTATGAGACTTATTCACTACCAGAGAACAGTATGGGGGAAACCACCTTCATGACTGAATTATCTCCACCTGGCCTTGACACGTGGGGATTATTACAATTCAAGGTCAGATTTGGGTGGGAACACAGTCAAACAATATCAGCCTCCAAGTACAGTGAGGAATCTGGGAAGCTAGTCTGATATGGGAAACAAAGCTTTTGTTCTCTTTAGTTTAAAAAATTTACATATAAGATATCTAGAACATTTTAATTGGCAAATTTACTTCCAAATAGGGTGTCTTCATAGGTAGGACAGGTATCACTCAAAGGTCTGGGAATTTATAGGCAACGTTTGGAGACAACATTTAGGGAGCACAGTGATTATGCTCCTCCCCTTCAGTCTTATTCAGGGAGAAATGTGTTGTGAAAAAAAAGCGTGGAATTTGGAATCAGACGGAGAGTTATTACATTCCGATGTTATCATTTACTAACTGTGTGAATTAAGCCAATCACTTAACCTCTCAGCCTCATTTTCCTGATCTATAAAATGAAAATCATGTCTGCTTTATTAAACGGTTGTTGAGTGCTAAATACATGTGCGCACATGTGCACGCACTCACACACACACACTCACACACGAGTTCCAAACTATTGTCTGCTGTCTGGTAAGTGCTCAAAAATACTAACTCTATCTTTCCTTCCTTTCAGCCATGCTCTGAAAGCAACATTCAGAAGTACTTTTACTAATTTTCTTCTAGTTTATCGGGAAATGTTTTAAATGTTCTACCATGGTTACTGCCTGGACTAACTTGTCTCTCACTTTCATTTATTCCTTCATCTCAGCCTCCTTTTGATGTTGACTTTCCAAACTTTATCTTCTCTCTCATACTCACTCTCTTTTCTTTCAAGCAAGTCTCTTATTCCATCAGCCACAATATCAGGGACCTGTGCTGTGTAAAGGAACTCTGAGAAAATACCTCCGTTCATTTTCTGAGCATCTCTTCAATCCTTTCAATAAATTCCTGTTTGTTATTGTTTGAACCAGCCAAAGCAGTTTTTATTGCTCACAACTAAGAATACTTTAGCTGAGGCCTGATATAAAGGCTGTACTTCAACAAGAAGAATGCTAATTAACTGATCCAGGTAACTTTCTCCATCTAGGGCATTTGCACTGGAATATTAGAATGGGTCAATTAGAATCCCTAACAGAAGCAAAAACCATACACCCAGAAACTATGAGAAAGGAGAAGAGATGTGTAGGTTAAAATTATGAGTAAGCAGAAGTTATGAATAAGCAGAAGTTATGAGCTAGCAGAAATCAAAATACATGCAGAGGAGAGGGAGTGGTGGTTGACTGATAGTGGCAGGCAAGTTGAAGCCAAGAGGAACATGAAGGCAAGGGAATGAATGAACCCCTCTCTTCAGGGGACTCTGTACTAACCTATTCACTAGATCTGCCTTGAATCCTGAACTCTTTTCCAATTTCTAAACTACATTTCAATGTCTGTAAAGTTGAATAACCCTGGCTATTCATGTGTTCCCCTGAAATTCCAGCTGCTCTTATGTTGATGTGTATCCTTACCATAGCTTCCCTATTATTTGAGGTAACCTGGCAAAATTCTTTTTCTTTTTTTTTTTTTGTGACCAAAATGTTCCAAGGATTGCAGTGATGTTTTGACTAGGACCCAGTAAATAGCTGTCAAATAGAGTCACTCAAAAGTCACTGATTTGCCTTTTCCAAGATGTCCCTTTCTCGTCTTACTTGATCCCCAGCAGGAGACCTCCTCCTCTGGGCTGGAAAATTAATGTTTTATAAGAGGCCCCTGTTCAAGATGTACTCTATTCCCTAAAGGGAAAGAAGAGCCAGGGGTGTTTCTCTGTGCACTAGCCACTAGCACCGAAGCAGATTGTACGAGTTTACTCTCAAATGCGAACTCCCAGAGGTCTGATCTTAGGAAATGAACCATTTAGAGGGCAGAAGAATTGGGCGTTGGGCAGGAGGAGAGTAGAGAGTAGATCATGGAAAATGGCAATGAGAGGTCCCAGGACATTCTAAGGGAATGTGTTATGGAACTTTCCCAAAAAGGAAGGTCCCGGCGGGCTGCCTTGTGTGAAGAGGACTGGGGAGCAGCAGGGCCAGCATGGTGGCTGTTCTAATGAGGTGGACACCAGCACCAAACAGCCCCACTTCCCAGCCTGCCTTGCGCCAGCTGCAGAGTGTGAGCTTGCATGATTTCCTTTACCCTTTGGCTCCTCCAGGAGATGGGGCCGGGCTAAAGTGGGCCGAGGAAGACAGGCATCATACCTGCGCGATCTGAGGTTCTGCTCAGAACTTATACCAGCATGAGTTACGCCTTTAGGTTACTTACGGGAATCTGTGGCCTTCCTGTTTTTGTTGTTGTTGTTGTTTTGTTTTGCTTCTGAGACAGGATCTTGCTTTATGGCCTAGGCTGGAGTGCAGTGGCGTGATCATAGGTCACTGCAGCCTCAACCTCCTGGGCTCAGGCAATCCTCTTGCCTCAGCCTCCCTAGATGCTGGGACTACAGGCATGCACCACCATAAATGGCTAATTTTTAATTTTTGGTAAAGAGAGGGTCTCACTATGTTGCCCAGGCTGGTCTGAAACTCCTGGGCTCAAGCAGTCATCCCGACTTGGCCTCCCAAAGTGCTGGGATTACATGCCTGAGTCACTGTGTCCAGCCTGTGGCCTTCATTTTTATCTCCTGCAACATACAGTGCTCTCTCATGGCTTGTTTGAAAGGAAATATCTGTATGTCTTACCCAGGCAGTGAATGGTACACACTGCAGAGGAAAAAAAAAAAAAGAGATTCTGTTTATGAGACTTGAAGCAGGAAGGAGTGGATTTACTCATGCTGCTGTGTTTGAAGGGAGAGAAGACATATCAAAGCTGCTTTAAAGAAAGCAGAAGTCAAGTTGTCTCTAAAGAGCTTTATTTCTTCAAAGTCGAAAATATACCACAGGTTTCTTGTTTTGTTTTGTTTTTTTTTGTTTTTCCTTTTCAGAATAGTGGGTGGAAATGCTCTTGGAATAGCAGTGAGTCACATCAGGGTGCAGGTAGGAGAAAAACGTTAATGCCACGGATGCATCTTTTCGTGGGGTACGAGCCCCAGCAATGTCTGTGTGGCCAGATGACGCACTGCGGGTTATAAATCAATGATGAGCAACGTGAAGAGCAGACGGGGAGCTTCATGCATCCTCCACAGCTCTGTCTTGTGACTGGCTCAGGTCCATGTGCAATTTTGAAGAGGATGTTTGAAAAGGATATTCATCATTTTAAATTGCTCTGTGGGAGCTTTGCAGTTCATAATGTGCCACTTAGGTACTTCTCAAAGATCGGTTTTCCTTGATGTGGTTTACAATTTAATAACAGCAAAAGGGCAACTTGGGGTGTTAGGACAGAAAACTAACTTTGAAGGAATTAATAAGAAATATGGAGTGGAATGGAGGAGAGCTGAACAGGTTTGAGATACTGGAGCCCAAAATGTCTGTTACTGGGAACTTCCATTGTCTGGCAAGAGTGTTGCCATCCTTTCCTTAGCTTAACCCTCAGATATACTGGGAAAGTCTACTTACAGCCTTCAGCATGACTAAAATATGCTTTCTCTTGTGGAAAAATAGTTAAAAACCCAGCAATGTAATTTAACAATACTAGTATTGATGATCTTGAAGAAAACAGAAAATTGTTATTGAGATAGTTCTGAGCCAAACATCTGCTGTGTTCTTTGCCTTATTTTGCAGTTTTACTCCAAGGGATCCTCATCAGAAGTGTGGTATGTGAATGGCGCTGACTGTCAAGTGGACAGTTGCAGTGCAGGCAGCTGCTCCCTGGACACTCAGGTGAAAATGAATTAACAATTGGTAGCCTGGGAAAATGGGCATCTTGAGCAAATGTGCTTTCAAGTCAAAGAAAGAAGAAAATGAAATGGATCCTGATGCTTTCAGTACAGTAAATATTAGCAGAGTATTATGTGTGCAGAATAAGAAAGCATGACACTTCCACAGACACTGCAGGAGGGAGACAGGAAAGAACAGCAGATTCAACAGACTTACGATTGCATATTGAACTATTTTTTTTCGTGTGTTAAAAATGTTTTTCAAAGGAGCTCAAGGAGATATTTCCATGCAAAGTACCTGTAATGAAAGTGTTTTGGGAAATGGTACCATAAAAACAGAGCCAGTAGCAGTAGGATTTCTACTTCTTGCTTTGATATGCAGGCAGGTAGGTAGAGAAAATTTTCCCTGAACAGTGCTTGCAGTTTAAATGTCATAAATACTTTCATGTATTTGACAAATATTTATTGTGCACCTCCCTTGTGCCAGGAACTGTTCTGGGTTTGTGAGACACAGTTGTGAAGAAGACAGACTTGAGCACCGGCAGTGGCAGTTGCCATGAAGATGTGTGAGAAGACAGGCCTGCCTGAAAATGCTGCTGGTCCTGGTACTGTCCTGCCCACAACAGCATGCACACTCCAGTCTTGCCTTTTCTTGTGCTTTTTTTCCATTTCTTTTTAAAGAAATCTCATTTCCTATCTTCTTGCTCTTGTTCTCTCTTTTCTTTTCCTACTTCTCCAGGTATTTCTCCACTTTCATGGGACCCTCCAAACCAGTGCCCACTGCTTTTCTCAGTCGGTCATCCCCCTCTGTTCTCACTTCCCTTCTTGTCCAGCTTAGACACCATAATTCATCCCTCCAGTGGTCTGCAAACTAGGTGCCTATCAGGTACAGGAAGA
Organism: Rhinopithecus bieti; assembly: GCF_001698545.2. Classification (NCBI taxonomy): domain Eukaryota; kingdom Metazoa; phylum Chordata; class Mammalia; order Primates; family Cercopithecidae; genus Rhinopithecus; species Rhinopithecus bieti. Next base: position 1,289,960 of record NW_016815913.1, on the reverse strand, counting down.
CTTTCCAAGGGAGGAATTGTGCAAAGAGAGTTTTAAAGAAACTCTTAATCATATAGATACTTCTTAAGTTGATCCACCTGAGAACTCACAGGTGTGTATGGAGCCCCTTCACCTACTCTACATGAGAAAGACACATACCTCACCCATCCCGAATCTTACTATCATGTATGCAACTGGGCCATAAAACCTTCAGAGTGCCAAATGAAGTGATACATCAATGTATTATTTTTAGGAGAATGTTCTTACCAGTTAATTGAAACACTTAGGACTTTCCTGGTTTTCCTGTCTTCTATGTATTTGGTCCTGTAAACAGTGTTCTGGAGTCAGATATTGGATAGAATGATATGGAGAGAATAATAATCTTTTTTGTTTAATTACTTTGACTCTTTTATCTTTGGTCTGTTACCAAGGAAACTACTGCTCTGAAAGTAGAGTCCTATGAAGGCAAAGCAAAGAGGATATCATCAGAAAATGCTGAGAATTAAAAACAACATGTTAGAAAACATACCTGAACAATTTTTTTTTACCTTATTTATTCAAGATACTTATTCTTAGGACTATTTTTTAAATTAAATTTTAAAATTTTAGAACAATGAGAGATTACAAAGATTGGCAAAGATAGAATACCCATCTACTGCACACCTAACTTCCCCTATTAGTAACATCATACAATATTATGGTATATTTGTCATAATTAATAAAGCAATTAATGTTTCAATAATGATGTCATTATTAACTAAGGGCCATATTATTACTCTTATTTTTTACCTAATATATTTTTTCTATGCCAGTGTCCTATTCAGAATACTGCACTCATCTCTCCTTATATTCTACTCTCGGCTGTGACACTTTCTCAGACTTTCTTGTTTTTAATGACCTTTACAATTTTGAGGGATACTGGCCAAGTATTTTGTAGAATGTCCCTCAATTGGAATTCATCTGATGAATTTCTCATGATTACACTGGGCTTCTAGGTTTTGGGAGAAAAATCTCAGAGGTAAAGTGCCATTTTCTTCACATCATATCCAGGGCACACACTATCAACATGACTTATCACGGTTGATGCTAGCCTTGATCACCTGACTAAAGTAGTGTTTGGCAGGTTTCTTTTCCATAGAGTTACTCTTTCCCCCATTCCTAGCACATTTTATCAAGTGAAATGAAAAGAACCTTTGAATTGTCAAAGTAGAATAGGTTCATGATACTGATTCTTACAACTATCAGTGGAATGCTTTTCAAGATTAGCAATTTTTCAAGATATATAAGGTAAAAAAATTATAATTTAAGCTCATGTTCATTATTCAATAAGATAGCTAAAATTTACTTTTAACAAATTTAAGATTTTACCTTATAAAATGTTTAATAATTTGTGCCTCCTGTTAACAACAAATAGTACTATGTGTTGGCTGCTGGGCTAGTGAGTTTTTAGCAATATGTACCTTTTTCCTTAATTCAGAGGAAAAGTCTAAATTTATTATTGAAGACTACTGTATCTAAGAAAATTAATAGAAAATGGGTACTAGGCTTAATAATTTGTACAACAAATCCTCATGACACAAGTTTACCTATGTAGCAAACCTGCACATGTGCTCCTGAACTTAAAATAAAAGTTTAAAAAATTTTTTTTAATCAAAAAAATGTTCTATTCACCTCTTCTGGCAACATAGCTATAAAAGGAGGAAAAAAAGAGAAAATTTCTAATTTCATATTAATTCTTATTTACTCATTCCAAAAGGATGAAAACAAACTTGATTCATGTACACAACTCACTTACCAGAGGAAGGTCATTCATGTTATCATAATACTTCTCATTTCATAAAAAAATTACCATCTCATTGCACATTACATTTCATTATACCAGATAACTATTGAGAAACAATGTATTATTGTGGTCTTGTTTTTATAATAGCTGAAAGACATACAAAATAATTATATGAATTCTATATCATTTTAATCTTGGCTGCAGAAACAAGTAATCTAGTTTGCAAAATATATTCAGTAGTTTCTATCTCAGTATTTTAATAATATCCACAAAATACATGTGAAGATACAATTGTAAAAAGTCAGCCTCTTTCTGAATGCAATAAAGTCTGATATTGCTGCTGATTTGGTACTGATATTGGCTTTGCCAGTTAGATTGCATGGCGGGTGTTTTCCTTATATTGAAAGAGCCAAGTCTACGTCTTTGAAGTATTGATGAAAATGTATAGGCTGGGCGTGGTGGCTCATGCCTGTAATCCCAGCACTTTGGGAGGCCGAGGCAGGCAGATCACCTGAGGTTGGGAGTTCAAGATTAGCTTGGCCAACATGACAAAACTCTGTCTCTACTAAAAATAGAAAAATCAACCAGGTGTGGTGGTGAGTGCCTGTAATCCCAGCTACTCGAGAGGCTGAGGCTGGAGAATTGCTTGAATCCGGAAGTGGAAGTTCCAGTGAGCTGAGATCGCTTGAATCGCTTCCACCGCACTCTAGCCTGGGTGACAAAGCGAGGCCCTGTCTCAAAAAAGAAAATGTACAAAGAACATGTGATGAGAGGGGGAACCAAATAAAGAGTACACAAGATCTCTTTGTATCGTTTCTTACAACTGCACGTGAATCTACAATTATCTCAAAATATGAAGTTTAACAGGTATTAAAAAACAGAAAAAATAAATAAGAAGTAGCACAACAGGGTGACTATAGTCAATAATTAATTGTACACTTTAAAATAACAAAAAGAATATAATTAGACTGTAGCACAAAGGATAAATGCCTGAGCGGTGGATACTCCATTATTATGCATTACATGCCTGCATCAAAACATCTCATGTATGCCATAAATATATACACCTACTATATACCCACAAAAATTAAAAATTAAAAAAAGAAGTTTAGTTTAAACAAAATGTGATTAGATTAAAGCATTTTATCAAACAAATTGTATTGACCAAGGCGTAATCAAATTAACATTATTTACTTTTCCAAATTTCAATCTGAATATATTGAATTAAACAAAGTGCCTCTAAGTGAAAGAGTAGCAAGTTGTAATTTACATTCAGATAAGCCTTAGTAAAGCTTTTTCGGCACATGTTCCTTCAGAAAAATAAATGATTCCAATAACTGGATAACAAGTCCATTTGCAAGTTAGGAGATTTCTAATTCTTGACTGCCAATGAATTGAGTTATCAGCTGATAGGTTATTAATATATTCCATATAACAAAAGGATGATAGATCCTTATATGATTTTTTTTGGCTTTCAGCTCAAAAGGAATTCAAAAGGTTGAGTGACATTGCTATAAAATGTTTTTCTATTCTTATCTACGTAGCTATGAGAAAAAAGTTTCTCAGCATGTATATGTAGCAATAAAAATATATAATGATGGTCTATATGTTCTATGACTTAATCTAGAAATAAGTAACTTTTTCCCATGGATGAAACAATCAACTGGCAAAAGGTTTCCTCACTTATCTAAACTGTTCTAGTTTGTATGAAGAGAAGAACTTACAATAAAATGTTTATTTTATGTTTAATGCTTATAAAAATGTTAACATATTTGTGTTTTGATAAAAGTCTGAATATATAAAAATTATTTTAGTCACTTGTATATCAATCACAATTGCAATAGTAAGTCGGTCTAGAAGACAATTTTCAACACTTAGAGGCTTATACTCATGGAAAATGTAAAATTACATTGAACTTTAGTTTATATACATATTTTGTTGCAGAGGAATGTGTGAGAATGATAAATAAAATCTTATGAGTACAAAATATATTGTAGAGTTTAGTTGTGGGGGTAGGTGTGAAGGGAGTAGACTGAAAGTACAGGTTCAAATAGAAAGAAAAGATGTACGATTTCAATTTAAGAAGCACTTCTAAATGTATTTTTAAATGGATGATGGTAGGTACCAAAATTATATGGTATTTAAATTCATTGGTTACATTTTTTAAAAAGTGAGATATAAAAGTGTACTGTATGTCAAAATATATCACATTTAGACTCACAATGAAAATTTAGATGTTATCTTAAAATGTGTGGGTACATAGTTTTTCAAAACTATTTTTAGGGGCTATGCAAGCAAAAGAGTTTGAAGACCACGCAACACTGTAGTCACTCTCTCCCAAACACCTTTGAGTCCTTCGTTCTTCTCCTCTGTCATCGCACTAATCTCTCATCTGGCAACCGGCTCATCTGTCCAGCTCGACTTAAACCCAAATACCTGCCAACATCAATCCTGCACTCAAGTAGCTCAGGATTGCTAGAGAGGAACAGGAGGCCAGGCTGACTGGTTTCACGTTGGGTCCATGATCACAGCTCTTGGAAGGACACACCATGCTGCCTAGCAATGCTCTGGTCTTCTCCAGCATGTTCAAATTCTCACTTCTAAACAACTATTTCACACCTTCTTTTCTCCCCCTCAAAACTCCTATGCTACTTCTTCCACATCTCAACTTGTAACTTACAACCTTACCTCATACTTCCTTGAGAAAATGGTTGAGATAAAATAAGAACTGTCTCATCTTTCCTCTAGCAGCCTCCACTTGCACCCGTAGTCTCCCTTCCCTCTTGTTACTATGGATGAAGTCCAACACTTCCTCTTATGCTCTGGGTCCCATTCTCTCTCAGCTTCTTAAGAATATTTTCCTTGCAGTCATCCTCTCTTACTTGGATCATCGCCAATATCTCTTTATAGAGTATCATTCTCATTAGCTTAATTAGCCTGCTTTTGTATATTCTATTTCAAAAAAATTCTTCATCCCATTTCCATACCTTGCCCTCCCCATTTCTCTACTTTCCTTCATAGCTAAACTTCAAAAATGGGTTTTCTATAGTCATGGTTTTATTTCTTTACCTTACATTGTTGACCCAGTCCACTCCAAATAGACTTCCTTTGTACCACTCCATGGAGACTTCTTCCATGAAGGACAATTATAGCTTCCATATTGCCAAATCCAGTGACCGCTTCTCTGTTCTTGTCTAAGATCCATTGATCACCTCTTCCTTCTAGAAGAGGTGACCCTACAATCTTCTGGTTTTTATTCCACTTTGCTAGCCACTTTTTCTCAATCTCCTTTGCTTTTCTTCTGCTCATCTTGATCTCTAAGTTTGGAATTCTCCCTGGCTCTGTCTTAATTCCTTTTTCTTTTCTATCAACAGACATCTGCTTTGGGAGGTGTTATCCTGTGATTGAAATACCATTTTTATGCTAATAAGTCTCTAATGTATATATCAAATAGGACTTCTCCCCAGAAAGGCCCACCTAGCACCTTCATTTATATATCCAATTTCAAATCTAACTTGGTCAGCATAGAACTCTGAATTTCTATTGCCCATCCCCAACCCCATGCCTGTATTCTGTCCTATATTCACAGTCTCAGTTAATGCATGACCATCTACCCAGTTCTTAAACCACAACTGAGCAGTTTCCCTTTCGTCTGCTCTTTTTTTTTTAATTTCTTACATCTAATACATTTTAAAAAATCTGTCTATTATATCTTCAAAACATATTCATAATTTTTCCATGGTTATCTCAAATGTTAAGCTATCACCATCTCTCACCAACTCATGGGACTCCTTAGTTCCTCTGCTTGCAGCTTGGCTGGACAATAATTGTTTTCCAATAAAAATTTGCATGATTAAAATATTAATGTTATTTGCATGATTAAAGATTAAAATATTAAAGTTATTTGCATGATTAAAGTTATTTGCATAATTAAGTTATTAAAACCTTTTAATAGCTTAAATCAGAATATATAATTCAATCATTTAAATGACTTTTAATTAGATATACAAATCACTCTATGTCTTGGTCTTGCTCACATCTCTACTTGTCTTGTATCATATCCCATTATTCCTGTACTTTTCAACCTAGAACACACCAAACTCACTTTTCTTTTCTTTTCTTTTCTTTTCTTTTCTAGAACACACCAAACTCACTTCCACCTTAGTGACTTTTCTCTAGATGTTTCATCTGCCTCAATTTTTGATACTCAGGTCTCAACCAAAATGTCACCTTATCAGAAAGTGCTTCTCCGACCTCTAAAATAAACTAGCCACTCAGCTTCTTACTATCACATCACCATCACTTAAAAAAAACTTTTCGTCTTAAGGTAACTATAGACTGATAAGTTGAAAAATCACACAGAGCGGTTGTTCTTGTGGTGTTTGGTTGGAGTAGAGTGGTTATTGTCTAAAAGTTTCTGTCTTGCTGGGTTGCCACTTTTCCTAGTCCTGTGGTTAGAGAAAATAGGTCTTAATTATTTGTTCCTTTATGTGCCCCTCAGCATTTCCACGTGGTTGGCTTCTCCAGCACACAGTCTGAGATTTATGAAGCAAATGAAAATCCAGGGAATACACGAGCATGTTGTTCCTTGAGTTCTGAGATGCCCTAATTGGTCTGCCTTTTTCTATCTCCCTGTCTCTTCATATGTCTGTTGTTTTATATATATTGTCCAGGATTTTTTTTTTTTTTTTTTTTTTTTTTGAGGTGGAGTTTTGCTCTGGTTGCCCAAGCTGGAGTGCAATGTCGCCATCTTGGCTCACTGCAATCTCGGCCTCCCAGGTTAAAGTGATTCTCCTGCCTTATCCTCCCAAGGAGCTGGGATTATAGGCATGTGCGACCACGCCCAGCTAATTTTCTATTTTTAGGGTTTCTCCATGTTGGTCAGCCTGGTTTCGAACTCGTGACGTCAGGTGATCCACCTGCCTTGGCCTCCCAAAGTGCTGGGATTACAGGCATGAGCCATGGCACTCAGCAAGGAATTTTAACTGTACTTAGCAGGAGAAGTAGGGAAAAGTACATCTACACCATCATCCTGGAAGCAGAAGTCAAGAGGTTCTACCACATTGTCCTCTTTTAATTCTTATTATTGTGTAGTTTCAACTATTAAAATATTCAGTATGATAACTCTTATTTTTTAGAAGGAATTTTTTATTTCCAAATAAATAGTTTTTAAAAAGTTACGTTATTATTGATTTCCAAACTATGGGAGAGAAATGGCGTTTTTGATACTGATTGTTTGAATGTGTTGTAAGCTGCTTTGTGGCCTCATAACTGGCCAATTTTTGAAAATGTTTCATAGATATGAAGAATATATGTTCTCATTGGCAGGATGTCCAAGAGTGTAAGCAAGCTTATTAATTGTCTTTTAAAATTAGATATTCTCTATCCTTCCTAATATCTGTCTTGATCAGTTTTTGAGTTTTTGAGAAAGGAGTCATCCTCTATGATAATGGTATATTGTCAATTTATTGTGGTAAATCTGGGAAATTTTGCTTTTGTATATTTGTGACCGTGTTGTTAGGTACATACAAATTTGGAATTGGCTCTCACCTTAGTGAATTTTCACTTTTAATCATTGTATAGTTACTCTTTTATTTCTAATAATGATTTTGTCTTAAAGTCTGTTTTCTTATCTATACGATTGCTTGCTTAATATAATTCTTTCCATTCTTTTACTTTGCATCCCTTGTCTAGTTGACAGTCTTTGCCTTTAAATTGGGGAGTTTGATGTACTTACATTTAACATGATTATTGGTATATTTGGAATACTTTCTATTATTTTATCACGTGTACACTAAATGTTACTTGTTTTTTCTCCTTTCTTGACTTTTTTTGGAATGAGTTTTTTAAATGACTTTTTTTTTCTCTAATACTATTTGAAAGATATATTACTCTCAATTTCTATTATCTTAATGATTACTCTTAAGTTTTTAAACTGCACACTTGACCAAAGATCTAAAATTCTTCAATATTTTTGTTCTTTTCCTGAATATTATATTAGATAATTTGAGCTTTGATTTCTACCCTATCTTATATTTTATTTTTCTATTTAATTTTTTACACTCAGTTTAGGCATTCCTTCATAGTTCTATATGGTTAATATTTGTTTAGTTTTACTCACATGTTTACCTATTTCTTTGCTTACAATATTTTCTTCCATTTCACTTTTCCTTTTAGAGTCATTTTTAATAAATTTATGAATTTTACAGGTTGAATTGCATCTGCCAAAAAGATATGTTGAAGGTCCAACCCCTAGTACCTCAGAATGTGACCTTATGTGTAAAAAGGGTTCTTGCAGAGGCAATTAGTTAAGACTAGGTCATGTGGAGTAGGGTGAGCCCTTAATCCAATACGACTGGTATCCTATAACAAGAAACACAAGGAAATAGACAGGAGGAATGCCATGCAACAGTGAAGGCAGAGGTTGGAGCGATATATCTATGAGGCAAGAAATGCCAAGGATTGCTAGCAACACCAGAAGCTAAGGCATGGAACAGGCTCTCCCCAGAGACTTCAGAGACATCATGGCCCTGCCAACACCTTGATTTTGGACTTAAATTCTCAGAAGTGTGAGAGAATAAATGTCTGTTGTTTCAAGCCACCTCGGTTTGTGGTACTTTGTTACTACAGCTCTAGGAAACTAATACAACAAAGTACAGCTTTTAGAAGTTTATTTGGTGAGGATCAATTAGTGGTAGACTTTTAATTTTCTGTTTTTTAAATGTTTTATTTTTTCCGCCTGTGTGTGTGTGTGTGTGTGTGTGTGTGTCTGTGTGTGTGTGTATGTAGCCAGGCATATAATCCTAGGTTGACACTTTTGTCAGCATTTTGCAGATGTTATTCTGCTGTTTGATACCTTTAAATGGGGTTATTGAGAATGTTGCTGTGAATCTAATTGCCATTTAGATGACTTTGCCTTTTTTCTTTGGATGTTTTCAGTGTCTTTTATTTTTCTTCGGTGTTTTGCACCCTTTCTTATCCAGAAATAATTCTGGATTATGTCTTCAGATTTGTCTTTCAGTTCATATTCTCTCTTGAGCTGTATCTAATATTATGTTTAACTTGTTCACTGAGTTTTTATTTTCACATATGCTTTTGTTCATTTACAGAAATTCTATTTTTTCTTGTTTAAATCTGCTTAGTTATTTTGATGATCTCAGTTCCTTGCAAATATTTTCTGTTCTCTTTTCAATCTGTAAACATTTTTTAAACTTCTTTTAAAATTACTTTAAATTTCATATGGAGCCAAAAAAGAGCCAGCAGAGCCAAGATAATCCTAAGCAAAAAGAACAAAGCTGGAGGCATCATGCTACCTGACTTCAAACTATACTACAAGGCAACAGTAACCAAAACAGCATGGTACTGGTACAAAAACAGATATATAGACCAAAGGAACAGGACAGAGGCCTCAGAACTAACACCACACATCTACAACTATCTGATCTTTGACAAACTTGAGAAACACAAGCAATGGGGAAAGGATTCCCTATTTAATAAATGGTGCTGGAAAAACTAGCTAGCCATATGCAGAAAGATGAAACTGGATCCCTTCCTTACACTTTATACAAAAATTAACTCAAGATGGATTAAAGACTTAAATGTAAGACATAAAACGTCAAAATCCCTAGA